>NC_057807.1:626265097-626482374 GCF_018294505.1 Triticum aestivum
GGGGCAGCGCGTCAGGCTCTAAGTCCGAAGCACCATCCTCGGCTTCAAGAGGTGAGCAGCCCCGTTCTTGGCCATGCTCTCGCCGGATCTGGCGATTCATTTCATGGTGAGATTGGGCGCGCTGATGGCAATGTGGGGGGTTGATCTGCAGGTCGAAGTCGAACCAGTACGAGAGCATGTCGCTGGTGCAGGTTGAGGGGGTGAACACCAAGGAGGACGTGGCGTGGTACGGTGTCGCCGTGACGGAAGAAGCCTCCTCCGCTCTGCTCTGCTCGCCGGTACGGACTCCCCCCAAGGCCCCAACCCCTTCCTCCCGCCCTGGCCGGCCGGTCGAGGTTCCGATCGGATCCCCTCTCGCGCTTCGTCTCCGGGCCAGCCGGCTCTCCCTCCTCTGTCTGGATCCCGTCCAGCTAGCCGATTGACCGCTGGCGCCCTGTTGGCTCGCGCACGGGGCACGCTAGCCAGCTGATCCTGTCCGGCGTGTCTAGTAGTAATAGACGACGATAGGTTGTCTGCTTATCAACTCTGTTACTTCTGCATAGTTTGTTTAAGGCTGTTGCTTTGCTCTGTGTGATTTTACTCTAGCATGTGTGTTGCATTTTGTCCTGCGCCTTGAGAATGACTAGGATTTATGTTATAGAATTCCAAGTGTAGTCGCAATATATAACATGCCTAAAGTATATGGACTTGTGCAGTGTGTCCATCGAGAGTAGATAGACTATTTCTTTCATGATTCATCTATATATGCTGCTCTTATATGCAAGTTTGTATCTGGATGTCTTATGCATGACAGAAGTTTGTGAAATGCAATGTTTTTCTATTGTGGTCTGTTTGATGGGGATTGATGCACATGTAGGTCATATCTCTGTTTGTTTGGACCGAGGGAACAACACTAGCTTATTAGCTTACTTTTCATCAAATACTAGTATTAGTTGAGATGTAGATGGACTGTTTCTTTCATGATTTTATCGATATACAGTTGTTTGCATGTTTTTTATCTGGATGTCTTATACATGACAGAAGCTTGTGAATTGAAATGTTTCTTTTGTGGTCTGTCCGATGAGGATCGATGCATGTGTGGATCATATATCCCTGTGTGTTTTGGATCTAAGAACTAGCTTATTAGCATACCTTTTTATCAAGTACTACTAATTTAGGTGTAGATGGACTATTTCTTGCATGATTCATCAATATACAGATATTCTGCTGTTACATGCATGCTTGTATATGGATGTCTATTGGTGTATATGGACTTTCTTTCAAGATCCATCAATATGCAGTTATATACATGTTTGTATCTGGATGTTTATATTACATCATGAGGTTTTCTACAAGTTAGTAAGGTAGTGGTTTCAGCTGCTGCATTGTTGCTTATATTTGATACTACACAATGTGACTGGAGTTTATTGTGATTTGCAGAAGATAGATCTGGATGCAATTGCTTTGATATTCCTGTTTGGCCCCCAGGCATGCTCATGAAGTACAATGAGGTGTCCTCTTCTGACTATTTCGCCAATGGGTAAGCCTCACTGCCAATCTTTCAAGTAGTAGTAGTACGGTGTCGCTATCATCTCTGTTTGTATATAAGTACGCCACTGTTGAGGTTTAGCAATCTCTGTTATGGTGTTGATATGAATCATGTTTTTCTATATGTGACAGCGAACCGACTACCCTTGTGTAGTTGAGCAATTAGTATCCATACATGCCCAGTGCATGCGTAAATCCTGAGTTTTATTTTTAAACACCTCTCCATATATGTGCACTGCCTATTGTAATTGTCAAGTGTGAATTCTGTATATGAGGTGTGTTCTCCTTGTAGTAATTTCTAGTAGCCTGCTTGTTATGTGTAGAGTGCACAACACATTACATGTATTGAGGATGAAATAGTCAGAGTATGGCATTTTCAATTTAACTTACTTTTTTGGTGTTGGGCTGTCGATAAATTGGTGTTGGTACCATGATGCTTGAACTGTTATTTTCTTTTGGTAAATGAACTGCTGCTTTGGTGCATAGATGTATCTTCACGAGTCACAAAACTCCTGACATGTAGGCGAGTGGAGCGCACCAGAAGCATTGACGGTGACTCAGTCCTCGGTGCCGCCCTCTGCTAGAGCGGTGCGTCCCCTCTCTGTTCTCCCAGCCACCCCTAAGTTTTGGATTTGGATCGTTTCTGTGAACTCTAGCCATGCTCACTTGTAAATCTGGTTTGATGTTTAAACCGTGACTTATGCTCAATACACTCTACTTGTTTTCCTATATAGTTTTCTTACTTGTTTTCCTTTATGCGTTCACTCTTTTTCAGGAGCTCCAAGCCTAATTTTTTTCCTTTATGTTCACTCTTTTACAGGAGCTCCAGTCCTAATTTTTCTGAGTGTGAAGCCGTGAAGCCAAGTGCGAAGCAGTGAATACTGCAGAGAGATGATGCTGGAGAGATGCCCTTCCTGTAGGTCTGCACATAAGCGGAAGTTCCTGGGTATACAAGATTCGATGGTTAAACTGGTTGATATGATGTGAATGAGTGTATGGAAACTGGTTGTGTGATGTGAATGAGTGTATGTAGTTTCACGTGTTCTGTTCTGTATAGCATATTGTAATAAACTTATTTTAGCTGTTATTTGAAGATTTTCATATGCTTTCTCTCTTTTGTCTGTTTGATATATACATATATATTGCTTATTAATAAGCTGTGAAAAATCTGACTTTTGGGACCCATCTGTAAACTGGAGCTGGGAAAAAAATCTGAAAATAAAAAATAAATTGACTGCAAAATGTTGTGTGCTAGAAAATAAAAAGGCCAAATTGTAAGCCAGGCCCAGGTAGCTAACCAAAATTAACATAAAATACATATATTAAAAGGGCTTGTCTAAAAAAATACATGGGCCGAATTATTGGGTCAGACCCATGTAGCTAATAAAAGCACAGGAAAAAAATACATTAAAAAGGCCGAATTGTTGGGCTAGGCCCATGTAGAAAACCGAATTGGACCGGGCTGGATCTTGTGCCACATCAGCTTGCCACGCTGGATGCCTACGTGGCCTGGGGAGGTTGCTAGTGACCAAAACGCCACAGTAGGAATATTTTGGTCGTAAACATCCACGACCTTCTCACAGAGAAGGTCGCTATAGTCAGTTAACGACCCTCAGCTTTTGACCTTCTGTTTTTGGTCAAAAAAAGGTCGAAAATGAAAAACAATGACCTTTCAATGACCAATAGTCAAGGTCACAAGTTGACTATTTCTTGTAGTGGTGCTGAACGCCACGCCGGAGGTCGAGAAGGAGGGTCCGCCGACCGGAGAAAACCCTTGGACGGGGGTCAAGAAAACCCCCGAGCCCAATGATGTCCCAAGAAGGGGCGGCTGTGTCGACGGCGCCGGCGTCGAGCCCAGGACCACGAGGTCCGGAATCGGCGGCGGAGCAGGAGCGGACGGCACCGCATTGGTCGGCGCTCGTGGAGGCCGGCAGCAGATGGGGGACGGCGCCCGCAGCGCCGACGCCAGGTCGCGGCTCGAGTTCTGGAGCCTGGCCAGCCAGCGCTCCTGGATGCTGGCGATGCGCTGGTCGACCGGGGTCAGAGGGTGGGGCGGCGGTGGGCGTGGCGGAGCCATCCGAGAAGAGGAGAGTAGAGGAAGGAGCGGTGAGGGAGAGAAAGGAAGCGGTGGGAACAGTGCGCCTGGGCGGTGACAGGAGAGTGGGGGGCGAGTATTGAGACGTTGCCTCCATCTCCCGCACTGCCCAAGGCGTGCAACTGCCCCGCACGCGCGGCCGCGCCCGGCCAGGCTCGCGAGAAACTGCCGATTCGGCAGTTTTCGCCAGGCCAGGCTGCGGGCTGCTTTGAGGTCCGTGCGGGCTCAAATCGCATGCAGCCCAGGCAACCAAACAGGTCGCGCACATCCCACGCGGGCCTAGTTGGGCTGCATGCGGGCAACCAAACATGCCCTTAGTTCCTATGTCTTTTGCTGCTCCGATGGGCTTTATCACTTACATGCATGTTGCTGCTTTCATGTGTTCCATATTGTTCTTCTCGCTGGCTTTATCATGTCTAGAAAGCATAAAATGCTGATATGACATATTAGGCTTTGAAGTTCCATGGTACATGGTATTAGTTTTTTTTTGCGAGAAACATGGTATTAGTTCTTCTAGATAGTACCTTCCTCATACAAAATAACCTCTATTGGTCCTCATATAATTAGACTGAATCAGTGTCATTAAATAAGTGTTAATTTCTTTTGTGATCGGTGATAATTGATAACTGATACGAAATACTACTCTTTGTGTATGGTTGGCACTGGATTTTTTTTCAAAACTATCACCTTTTTTGAAGCAAATTCGGAAACTATATCACAGAATGAAAAAAATGCAAAACTATGACCCTATCGGCCTCGCTTGGGCCGAAAAGGGACTTTTCGGCCGAAAAGAGGACGTCAGCCCACGGTTGACCGAAAACGAGCTGTGGTGGGCCGAAGAGTTGCTGTCGGTGGTGGCCCGGCCAAAAATAGTAGCTTCGGCCAGCTGGTGGCCGAAATGGGCCCTTTTCGGCCCAGCCCAGGCCGAAGTGTACTTCGGCCACCCGTAGGCCGAAAAGGCTGGATAAGCCCGAGCGGTGGCTTCTTCCTCCTGTGTCGCTGCTGTTCTTCTTTCTCTCCTTTCTCTCTCTCTCTCTCTCGTTCTTCTCGGCCTAGTGTAGACCAAAAAGTACTTTTCGGCCTAGAGTAGACCAAAAAGTACTTTTCGGCCTAGAGTAGACCAAAAAGTACTTTTCGGCCTAGTGTAGACCGAAAACAGACATTTCGGCCAGCTCAAGCACTTTTCGGCCATGGCACGACCGAAAACACTACTTCGGCCAACAGTTGGCCGAAAACTACCTTTTCAGCCTCCACGTGGCCGACAGGGTCATAGTTTTGCATTTTTTTCATTCTGTGCTATAGTTTCCGAAATTGCTACAAAATACGTCATAGTTTTAAAAAATATTCTAGACCCATTAAGCTACGCGTGAAGGACGGCCATCAGCTATGCCATGTGGCGCAAGCAGGTAAGCAGGTTGGCCACGGTGAAAAAGCTTTTGGAATATTATGGAAGTGAGAAATTTTTTTAAATGTTTTTTTCTTTTTAGATGGAGGTGATGACCCCACGTATTTTTTTAACTGGAGGGCTACACAAAGTGGCGCTTGCTAATAGGTTGCGTTGATGATATTTTCTTTTCTTTTTTACTTTTTTTTCTAGATGGAGGTGGGGATTTTTTTAATGTTTTTCTACATGGAAGTAAGAACTCAATCTATTTTTTTAATGAAAATATGAGCACAATTTTCTCTCAAGCGGCGCCACAGGATGGCGCCCCAACCACTAGTACTAGACGTATTGTGGGTTTTCTCGCGTGAACCTCGCGGTGGCCTCCTCGTCACTTTTGCCGGGAACAATGCGGACATCCTTCTCCTCCTCCTCCTACTCATCATCATCATCATCATCATTGACCGGCACAATGGTCACCGGTGGCACGATGAACTCCGCATCCTCCTGGGTTGTGATCTTCGGGAAGTTGATGGAGCCATGCGCCCTCACGACGACCTTGAAGTCGGTCTTGCTCTTGGACTTTGCCGGCAAGGCGGAGGCGCGGGTACAGGGACAACGAGGCCGAGACAGCGGCGGCGTTGAGGTGTTGCGTCGTCCAGTGGGGACGGACGGTGGCCGGATCAAGTGCGGGGATGCGGCGGCGGAATCAGTCTGCGCGAGCGACGCCGACGAGGAGGGGGTCACATTTAGCGGCACCGGCATGTGGCGGGGCCGAAACTGGCCATTTTGGTGGTGGTGGCAGCTGCACGGCAAGATGTGGACGTCGCGCGGGGTTGGGGATGGAGCGGCTGCGCAGCCGAATTTGTTTTACTCCACAAGCCCAAGTGGTGTATGTCTGTTTATCTGCAACACTTGGTGCCCCACATTGGTGGTGCTATATATCTGGAGTCAAAAATTCTGTAGCTAGGGCACTATTGAAGCATTATTTTGGCCCAAAAAGTGGTCAGACTTATTATTACAACACCTATTGAAGATGCTCTAAAATCACCACAATAATATGGTGATTAGCAAAAGCCATCATTTTGTGAATCGCAACGCTAATTTTGTGTATCCGTCCTAGGAACCGAAGCGAAATGGAAAGGCAACTCTGCACGAGCAATTCTGAAAGATAATATATGCTCAATTCAACAGAGTAAATAGATCTTTTTACAAAGAAAACGGAAGGGTGTGTCTAACTCTCATCTGACGTGGATTCTGCGCGGAGATTCGTAAATCCGAAAACAAAAAACAGAGCAATCATGCATGTTCAACAGCTTGGATCAAGCGTCAACAACTGTAGCATACAACACTTCCAAATTTAGATGACAAATCGCAGCCCATGCACGCATGCAGATCTACACCCTGTAGCCTACAAGACTGTTGAGTCCCTGCGTTTCACGATCCACCATGGCAGCGCCGGCTTCGAGGCGCGCGAGCACGCGTTCGTGGGCGAGCAGCTCCCGCGTGAATTCATTCCTCCAGCCGGTGCACCACGCGACGGCCTCCCCCAACGACGGCTTGGCGGAACGCAGCCAGTGGAGCAGCGCTTCTTCCCATCTATCGAAGAACTCAGCTTCAAGGATGGTCACCATGTCCTGCGCACGCACTAGGGGCGCCCACAGCATCACTGTGAGGAGCGAGCAGTCCATCTGCTTCGGCGGCGTGATCCTCAGCTCCCGCAGCAGACGTGCGAGCCTCGGCAGGATGTGGCGCCCGGCGAAGGCGCCCCATTGTGTCGGGTGAAGGTACTTTTTCAGAGACGAGACGATGCCGTGGTGATCGGCGTAGGTGATGAGCTTGCTCTCCACCGTGTCGTAGAGGCTGTTCGGCAAGTGCCCGACGAGGGGGATCCACGGGCGCAGCCAGTGCTGGCAGTTCGGGTCCCACACTGGCTCCCACTCCCGCGCGTCTGCGGCCATCCTCGGCGTGATCACCTCCTCGACGATGTAGCGTATGGTGGCAGGGGGCAGCGACGCTCTCCACGTCCCCGGCGTGCGCTCCCAGTCGAACACCTCCGTGGACACGACGACCGCCGCCAGCGCGTCCGCCGTCTCCGCGCTTCCACCATCTCCTTGGAGCGAACATAGCAGGGCGATGGTCTTGTCGCAGCACTCACGTTCAAGGGACAACGCTCGTGAAAGGTTCCGCCACCGGCGGGACCACTCGTCTTCGACCACCGGCGGCGTGTTCTGCAGCCCGTTGTCGTGCGGTGTCTCGTCATGGCCGATCCCGGCGTTCCGGTGCGGCAGCACCACGGGCTCTACGTGGGCGATGATCCCTTGCCGCCGCGCGCCCAGGCCGAAGCCCTCCCGGTAGTTCCACTGCCGCATCATCCTGGCCACCGCCTCGGTGGTGAGCGCCAGGCTCCCGGGCATGTTGGAAGGATATGCTGCCTTGGCCTCCAGCGTCGCCATTGCCATGCCGGCCGGGCGATCGACCTCTTTCAAACACCGAATTTATTGGGAACCGGCCGGCGTGGTGATCGATGCTTCGATCGGGTAGGTAAGTTTGGTAGGTCTTACGTACGCATCATTATATGGACGGGGTACCAAGTCCTTTGAGCTCCGAGTAGGATTAGTGTTCGTCACCCAATCCTTCGAGCTCCGAGTAGGATCGGTGTTCGTCACCCAATCCCTCGAGCTCCGAGTAGGATTCGTGATTTCTTTTCTTCGGAAAAGGAGGCTTAAACCTCCAGTCAAGTAGGATTAGTGTTCGTCACCAAAAAATAATAGGACCCCAATAACGCCCGAACATTCGGTAAGGGGAGGAGCCAAATCGAACAATTCGTCCGGTCCATGAGAGGGGATCGAACGACCAATTTATTTGCTACAATCTCCCCCTGCGCGAACCATTGCCTTGAAGAATTTAAAAAACAAAAACTGCAATGTTGTAGCCCAAAAACTGCTCCTGCCTCTCTCAACAAATAGAGAAAAACAAAAATGCCTAAAAATGCACTGGACCAAGAAAACACTTCCTGGAAATAATCTAGGAAAGCCATACTACACGACAACAAATTTGCCATGAAAAATAAAAGTTATATTACAGAAAAATTTATGATTTGCCATGATGTTCAAACACACTTCATGAAAAATTGAGTGTGAAGATTTTATCAAGATATTATGAAAAAAAAGGGACATATAGGATAGAACAAAAAGATTTCTGAGCAATGCCATATCAGTAGGTCAAATTTTATTAACTTTGTCGTCTTTTAATACACAAATTTACTTGCATTTTTCTTATAGAGTTAATTACACAAAACCACAACTTCAGGATAACTTATAACACTTTACCACAACATTTGAGTTTTTTAACACAAAACCACAACTTCGGGGCAACTTATAACACTTTACCACAACTTCTGAGTTTTTTAACACAAAACCACAATTGCTGGACTAATTCTCAACATTGAGCCCAAATCTATCAGTCAACTTCTTTTAACACCCAATCTGAATGATTGGGCCCACATGTCAGTCTCTAGGTGACGAGTTCCCTCCTACGTGGCGGTGCGCGTCTCTAGGACCGTGGAGCACAAGGCAGAACCGACAAGAAGTAAAAACAGGGCCAGAAGTGCCATGCCACAGTTAAAAAATCACAAAAAACTGCAATACAAAAATTAAGTTGCTATGGTAAGAAACAAAAAAACAACACACAATACAAAAATTGCCAGGGTATTAAATGAGAAACATGCTGGTTTACATTTTTTGCCATGGCCCATGGCAATCTTTGACGGAAAATGTTCTATATGTCACAGAAAACTTAGCTAACAAAAGTTTTACACTTGTAATTTTTTTTGCCATGTTATGAAGTATGAATTGCCATGGTTCAAATAAATAAAAATGACATGGTCATAGAAATAAATTTCCCATGGTCCATAATATAATTTTTCCATGGTCTAAATTCTAAAATACAAACAAAGTAGCCAAGGTCCAACAAAAAAAATTAATTGCCATGGTTGAAAAAGAAATCTTCCATGGTGCAAACAATAAAGTTTCCATGGTTCATATTATTTTGCCATGTTATGAAGTATGAATTTGCCATGGTTTAAACAAATAAAAATGCCATGGTCATAGAAATAAAATTTTCATGGTCCATAATATACTTTTGCCATGGTCTAACCACCAAAAAAAGTAGCCATGGTCCAAACAAAACAAAAGTAGCCATGGTCGAAAAAGAAATCTGGCATGGTGCAAACAATAAAGTTGCCATGCTTAATAATATTTTTTTGCCATGGTTCAAACAAAAAAATGCTATGTTCATAGAAATAAATTTGCCATAGTTAGAAAAGTAAATTTGCCATGGCAAAATACTAAAAATGTCATGGTCTTTTAATTGGCGTGTGGGAAAAAACGTTTAAACTTGCCATGACAACATATCTTAAAGTTGTCATGGCAAGTGTTTAAATGGCGTTGTGAAAAACTCCAAACTTGTCGTGGCAACACATTTTAAATTGCCATAGGCAAAACTATATTTTAGCTCCATGTTAAAACACACCATAAAAAGATCTAAACTTGCCGTGGAAACAGATTTTAAAGTTGCCATGGCAAGTGTTAAATGGCGTGTCAAAAAACTCCAAACTTGTCGTGGAAACACATCTTACTTTGCCTTGGTAAAAAAACACATCTTAAATTGCATGGCAAGAGTATATTTTAGTTTCCATGGAGAAACACACCATAAGTTGTCGTATCAAAACACATTTTAAGTTTGTCATCGAAACACAACTAAAGTTATCATGGCAAAACAAATCTAAGTTTACATGTCAAAACATTAACTAAACTAATGCCAACAACATGGATATAGGCTGAACCCAAATTCATGTCCACAAGAAAATGCCATGATTTTGCCAAAAAAAATAGCTACACAAGTTTGCCATGATCATGAAATTACAGCATATCTAAAAGAAATCATGTATATGAAGCAAAAATAAAAGGAAAATAGTTCGACACGTGTGTTTGGCTCTCTGCTAGAAGGTGGATTGCAGCGGCAAGGTGCTGGACTTTCACGCGCGCGGTGACCGCCTGATCGGTCGACGGCGCTATGGTCCACGGCTGACGGTGGTGATCCAGACCCGATCAGCCGGGTGAGGATGACTGCGGGCTATACTGCACTGACCTCTTACGGCTCCGTAACAACGGTGGTAACCGAAAGATTTTTGGGAGTGTTCATCTCGACATGAGTGTTCATCTGGAGCGATAATACTATGCAATTTTTTAGCCATACTGTGGGGATATCCAATTCTGAGCTCAGGCTCAGATGATCCTAAAATCTCCCCCACTCATTCGCATGTGGATCAGCGCCCTGTAATGTATTCCAGTTTGTATTCAGGCAGTATTGTTTCCGATCACAGCGCGTGCGCTGGCGCATTTATTACAACGGCAAACGTCAACCCGTACGCGGAACAGCGGTAGTGGACACGGCCCAGTCATTTTTCTGTATGAGGCTGAGCCGTCCCGAGGTCGCCAGCTAGTTCATGAGGAGTATATGTTCACTCGTTCCCCACACCGAAACCTACACAATCTCATCCCCTGTTTCTCAAAACACGCGCGCGCGCGCACACACACACACAATCTCGTCCTCACACCCCACTGCCGTCCTCAACGCCCCTCCTAATCCCGCAGTTAACAGTGTCCGCGTCCGCATGGTTTGTCTAGCAGTCAGCACGCTAGTTTGCGAACTAGCTATATACGATTTCAGTGTCCATGTGCAAACTAGCTTGAACATACATCAATGCTAGCTTTGTATCAGTTTCACATTCAGATTTCAGTCCTGAACAATGTTAAAACTACATTAAGACTTGCAGCAACGAGCAAATCTTCGGTCCATTTGATACAGTGTTAGATTCAGTTTATCAAATGCAGCAACGAGCAGTTTTAAAACTAACATAATTTCAGTGAGCATACATCACTGCTAGCTTAAACATCAGATTCAGGTTTCAGATTTCACATCCTGAACATGTGCTTGAACACCAGATTTCATAGTTCTGAACATACATTCAGATTCTCCTGAACTTTGCGATGAACGACAAGTCAATGGCAGCCCCTTATTTATGATGAATTTGATTCTCCTGAACATCAAATTTTAGTGCTGAGCTTTTCCAAGTCAATGGCAGCTGCTTTGAAGACCTGTCCTGAATATTAGAACAATGTTTCAGGAATTTACTTTGTAGCTTATATCAAGCTTTTTCATGCCGATCATTTGTTCCAATAACATACATGCAGCTAGCAAACATGCGGACATGCACGTGTACTGAACTGGGACATGCAGCTAGCGAGCACTGATGAAAATAAGCTATTGTATAGATTGATACTACTCCCTCCGTTCACTTCTATAAGACGTCCTAGACATTTAGGACAGCACTTAAAACAGTTTAATTTCAGCTGCCTAAAACGACTTACAAAAGTGAACAGAGGGAGTAATAATCTTCACCAATTGAGATTAATGGTTATATAAAAATTAAGAGTGGCATGTACTAGTACTAAAAATGAAGGATATTTGGTTTGGTCCTTTCACTAAAACAAGCAGGTAGCATGGGGACTTTAGTATCTATTAACTTCAATTCTCTGGAGATGCCACTTACTCTTTGTTGCTAAGTAGGTCTTGACTAGACACAGTTTTCCTATCTCTGGGCTGCCACAAAAATGACCCTTTGCTGAAATGAGAATACTAAAAATAAATCATTACACATACTGTCATGCAATACCAAAATGCTTCAGGTGGCATTATGCATACTGTCCATGTGCATAAGAGTAAGAAAATGTCAGGTAGTGTTACTTGTTAGGGCCACAAGCATGTTTCTTGAGTATGAAAATGAGCTTACCGCTGGCAAGTCCAATATTAGCAGCGCATCATCATCATCTCCTGCACCCACCTTCTGCTGTGACAAACCAGTGATGGCTTTTTCTTCATTGTAACAGTTGCTGTTTCAGAAGAAAATCAGTGGAACAGTTGCTGTTTCAGGGATATTGTGTGAGCGGGTAAAGGGATTTGACAGTTTCCAAATATCAGGTACCTATATAGTACCTTGTAGTAGAAGCACTTGACTAAGTTCAGAATTCACAATTTTCTTACAACATGGAGCATTCCCTGGTGGCATTTGCTGCTTATAAACTACAGAGAATACTGAAAATAAATCATGCTAAGTATCAGACCTATAACCACCTCCTTTCTCGCCTGATCCTTGTCCTCCTCATCCTCCCACGCCGGATTCCTATTCTCTTCCTCCGTTGGCGTCTTGTGCTTGTCCACCGCAGCACCGGACATCTTGCTCGACTGGCAGCAACGAGCAGCGAGTAGTGGTGGAACCGGCGGAGACAGAAAGACGACGCATGTGGGGACAAGCGGGATGCCAGGACTGCGACGAGCGGGGAGCAGGGGCATACTTGCGAATTGACTGCTCTAAAGCACTCATCCTATATGGACACGGCGTTCTGTCCAGTGGCGCACTCCCAAGATGTAACCTGAATTTACAAACAAGAACAAAATATGTAACTAACCATCGATAGGAAACAGACCCAAACGAGTGCTGCTGCGGATAACTTTTCCTACTGATCTCAACAATACATCACATGAACTAGCAATTTCATCTTTTCTGTTCGGCAAATCACACATACCACTAACATCTCAGCGAGCATAGCACAAGAAAACCGCACCATTTGCTAGAAAAATAGTAACAGTTAGACAGGACAGGATTCAGGTTGTACCTTTTGGTCCATCCCGGCGCCTCTGGATTTACCCTATGGGTGGACTGCGCAGACTGTTGAAATGTGAGATGGGCCTAGAGCCCATATGACAATTTCAGATTTGATCTCTAAGGGCCCATGTAGGTGGCATGACAAGGTGGTGGGAAGTTTAGCCCCACCATGCTAGTGGAAGGAAAGTTGGAGTGGTTTATAAGGGTGGCTCTTCTACATGCTATTGGAGCTTGAGAAGAGAAGAGGCCCTCGCGCGCTCCTCCTCCTCAGCCGCGCCGCGGGTTGCGGGAATGAGCCGAGCCGAGCTCACACCTGCTCACACGCACGGTCGACGGGAGGTCTCCGAAACCATGTCCCCTTCTGGTTCCTGTACGGGGTGAGGGGCGAATAGGTTTTTGGGCAGCGATTACGCGACTGCTCGCTTCCGATCGTCTACTTCCTCTACGTCCGCGTCGCCTTCATCATCACCATGTTCACCGACCCCGACTGTGCCGCCGCCGAGAAAGCTGAAGCCGACAAGAAGGCCGCCGAGGACGCCGCTGCTGCCACCAAAGCCGCGGCCTCTGCATGGCCTACTGGAGGGTATAACTCGTTTATCCTGCTCCTGATTATTTTCATATTAGCAGTACTAGCAGTATGTTTAGATCAAAGTCAGTACGTCATCACCTTAGTCAATGCCATGCTAGTGATTTACTCGTGGATTAATTTAATCGAGAAATTGCCTATTTACTCAACAATCCAAAAACCTATTATGTGTAGGAATTTTTCGGCAAGTGGCTTTGCCGCAGCACTGAAACCGGATAAGTTTACCGGTACGTATTTTAAGCGTTGGCAGACAAAGACCACTTTATGGCTCACGGCTATGAACATGTTCTGGGTCACCGGTGTGTCCACGGGAACGATTGCTCCTGAACAGGAGAAGGCGTTCAGGGAGGCAACCACTGTGTTTCTCGGAGCAGTTCTTAGCGTGATCGGAGATAAACTGGTCGACGCATATTTACATGTGCATGTCGCCAAGGACTTGTGGGAGGCGCTCGAATCTAAGTTCGGGGCCGCCGATGCAGGGAGCGAGATGTATATTATAGAACAGTTCCACGACTACAAGATGGTTGAGAACCGTCCTGTACTGGAGCAGGCTCATGAGATAATATGCATTGTTAAGGAGCTTGAGCTTCTGAAGTGCGAGTTACCGGGCAAGTTTGTCGCGGGCTGCATAATCGCTAAGCTCCCCAATTCCTGGAGGAACTTTGCCACCACTCTGAAACATCAGAGGCGTGAATTCTCTGTGGAGGATGTCATTGGCCATCTGAGTGTCGAGCAGAATTCGAGGGCAAAGGACTCGCACGGAAAAGGGGCCGAAGGAATTTCTGTTGCCAACATGGTGAACCAGAGGAACCTCAACTCCCACAAGTTCAAGGGAAAGAACGGTGTCCAACAGAATACCGATTTCAAGAAGAAGGGTAAGAAGACCTTCAAGAAGAACAAGAAGGATGAGGGCTGATTTACTTGTGGTTCGACTGAACATTGGGCCAACAGGTGCCCAAACAAGTTTAAGAAGTCAGGACAGGACTCCAAGTCTATCAACATGATTGTGGGCAACAATGAGAATGGTGCATCTGGGTACGGTAATTTATTTACTGTTTTTTCAGTGTTTCAGCCTACCGATTGGTGGGTGGATACAAGTGCAGGTGTTCATGTGTGTGCTGACATTTCATTGTTCTCTTCTTACCAGGTCACAGGCCACGGGTTCATATTGATGGGGAATGGCACGAGTGCTTCTGTTCATGGTGTTGGCACGGTCGATCTGAAGTTTACTTCGGGAAGGATCGTGCAGCTGAAGAACGTGCAGCATGTCCCCGCCATCAAGAAGAACCTCGTTAGTGGCTCCCTTCTATGTAGAGAAGGGTTTAAGTTGATATTCGAGTCTAATAAATTAGTTGTTACCAAGTATGGACTATTTGTTGGAAAAGGTTATGAGAGCGGAGGGATGTTCCGCCTTTCCCTCGCAGATTTCTGTAATAAAGTCGTGAACCATGTTCATTCGAGTGTTAATGAATCTGAGGTTTGGCATTCACGTCTTTGTCACATAAGTTTCGGTGTTATGACGTGGCTAGCTGCATCTATATAAGTGTGCGGTGTCCCCTAACCCTAGCCGCCACGAACAGATCACATCTGCTCACGTGCATGCCCACCGTCGTTCCTTTGCTGCTGCTGCCGCCGGTGACTCCATCCCGTCCGCCGCGTATACGGTCGACGGGAGAGCAGGTCTCCGAAACCACGCCCTTCTGGTTCCTGTACGGGGTGAGGGGCGAATAGGTTTTTGGGCAGCGATTACGCGACTGCTCGCTTCCGATCGTCTACTTCCTCTACGTCCGCGTCGCCTTCATCATCACCATGTCCACCGACCCCGACCGTGCCGCCGCCGAGAAAGTTGAAGCCGACAAGAAGGCCGCCGAGGACGCCGCTGCTGTCACCAAAGCCGCGGCCTCTGCATGGCCTACTGGAGGGTATAACTCGTTTTATCCCGCTCCTGATTATTTTCATATTAGCAGTACTAGCAGTATGTTTAGATCAAAGTCAGTACGTCATCACCTTAGTCAATGCCATGCTAGTGATTTACTCGTGGATTAATTTAATCGAGAAATTGCCTATTTACTCAACACAGACCTCGTCGGAGAGCCCGGCCGTCGACAGCGATTTTCACCCTGCGTCCTCCCAGGGCTAGCGCAACCAACGTGCTGCCTGCACCCGGAGCCAGCATTCGAATCCGCCGGCGTAGCAGGGGTGGCATCACGTCGCGGGAGCACCGCAAGAGGCACCGGATCTGGATGTTCCAGGCTGTCCGCAAACTCCGCTCGCACCGGAAACTTGCAACCCACGGCCATGGCGGGCACCGACGGCTCTGTCATGGGGGCACATGCAAGGGTAGATGTCCAAAGCGCGCAGGGTTGACTTACTGGTCGACCGCATCCAGAAGGATTCAAGCCCAGCATCTTGCATCGCCGACCGCCGGAGGAACCGCAGCCTCCCGCAGCCTTGGGGAAGGGAAGCCGTCCGTGCCGGCGGCAGGCTTCCAGAACGGCTCAGGTTCGCTCCAACGTAATTGTTCCACGGCTACACGGACGTTGGTCCACCCATACGTTTTGGGCCCGCACGGCTGCACTGTTCGCTTCCGTATAAGCGGCGTATCCCTTTTTTCGCTGTCTCGGTGCAGACGCGACAGACCGCTTTTTGCGAATCCCCATACATGAGCCAACGCTAGCGATTTCAGGAGCAGCTGAGCTTGAGCACCGAATCGCTGCATCCCCATACTGTGTGACTATGTAATTATCTTGCTGAATGTAAGTGCCTCATATTAGTAACACGCGATGATGATTCTGGAAGCTAAGAGACTTTTTGGTGAAAGGGAAAGTTCAATTGCTCATATTAGTAGGACACAAAACTGTGTTGGGCATAGACTAGCTGAGTTTGGCCGAGTAGAAGCTAGGACTGCCATATGGTTAAGATCTGGACCTGCTAATGTACCGGCACTATGTATGGAGGATTTACCTCCAAGCTGAGCAATGAAATTCCCTTTAACCCCGCAAAAAAAAAGTGCCTCTTTGGCCGGCTATTCTGCCATGTCCATCAATTAATGGAATGCTACGTTTTCCATCAAAAAAATAAAAAGATAGAGATAGAGATTCTAGTGTAGTACACCAAAGCCACAATATCAGCCTACACTCATACGTTGGTACATCATTGGTAGTGCGGTATAATATATTCTAGAGAGCGTACATTTTTCCTTCTGAGTCACTACGTTTATTTATTAGATAGAATTTGCCAACAGACCTGACAATATTCTCACCGTTTATTTAATTAGGTTTCCTATAAAGGGCAGTTTGGCTCACAGATAGGGCATTTGGCCTTGCATTCTTCCCGTGTAAGAAAGCATGGTCTGCCCGGTAGGGTCTGACAGCAGGTGCATGTCTCCGTCTGCAAGCTTCGGTCTGGACAAATATTCGTGGTACAAAATTGCAGGTTAAGTTTGCTCTCATCTAATGCTGTCAAGTTGACCACATTAGCACTAGCATTTGCACTTATGTGACTCCTTCTTCCACCTTCGAGACGACCTGTTGCGTACAATATTCTGATATATTATACTTTTGTCCTGAAATGACAGATAACACGAGCAAGAATATGCAACGAGATCGGTACCGCGCCTTGGCGCGGGGTGCCGGTCCCAACAATGTTCTCAAACAGGTAATAATCAAGTTTGTAGGAAGCATGGTTCGGCTCATATATTCAATAGGACCACGGATTTTTTTGGTTCAAAAGAAAGAACAAACATAGGCGCGGGGTGCCCGTCCCAACAATGTTCTCAAACAGGTAATAATCAAGTTTGTAGGAAGCATGGTTCGGCTCATATATTCAATAGGACCACGGATTTTTTTGGTTCAAAAGAAAGAACAAACATTCACTTGTACAACATGAGAGGGCGAGTACTCAGAGCAGGAACATAAAAAGAAAGCAAAAGCCAAACACAATGGCGATAGAGATGGTAAAACATGTTACTACGGGTTCTTCATGTGGAATGTGACCATTTTGTTAAAGAATTATTATAACAGAGGCGGTCAACGACATGATCAAAAATTAGTTTCTTTGCGCGTTCCTATGACAAAATGCAATCAACATGAAAATTACTTTAAACTGACTGAATTCTGTAGGCAAACACAAAGACACCGGATTCTTAATGTCGTCGCTTTGGTCCAATTGCATAAACATGTGATGATCAGCTTCAGAGAAGTCAAAAGGAAAGTAGGAAAACCTCAGCACAACATATGCAACATAACATCTCAAGTAAACCTATAGAAGTGACATTTGAGAAACTTAAAAAAAAAGGAACAAGCTCATCAGGGGCTTGGGAGCATTGATGTGAGGTCTTGACCTTCAGGGAAATTCTCCGTGTCCTAGAAGTACCTAAATGGATGAATAGAAAGTCACAATAAGACAGAAGGCGACTAAAATGTCACACCAAAGCATGCTAAGAGCCAGTTCTTTTGGGCAATTCTCCGAGAATTGACCCCCTCCCCAGCTTCTCCCAGAATTGCCACTCTATATTTTCTTACAATTCCTAGCTAACTAGATCTTAACTAGCTAGGAATTGTAAAAAAAGATGAAGTGGCAATTCTAGGAGAAGCTGTGGAGGGGGTCAATTCTCGGAGAATTGCCCAAAAGAACTGGCCCTAAGTTGTTGTCCACCAGGTCTTTCACAGATTGTTATGTATTATATTTCCTTCCCATTAGTGTATAAGGTTGTGCACGAAGGTCACCAAGGTAAGAACATGCAGAAATTAAATCGAAGTTGGTCAGATACGCAAATAGCATCCTATATTAGTAAACAGAGGTGCATACTTCCATTTATCAGTAGATTTCAACTTATGTTTATTTTTGTATAAAGAATAATAAATGTATATGTCTAGTAAAAAAACTATAAAATCATGTACTACATCAGTAAAATCGATACGATCCAACGTAGCACATGTTGTGATAATATGCACAGCCGGTCGACATAGAACCTAACTTGTGCTACATCATTTAGATTAAAAAGGACGGGGAAGCTACTACAACTTCCTGTACTGGTCATCTAATACAAATAAACAATGCAAGAAAAGCCTCTTTTACTTAGACCATACATAACAACGAGAGATGGGATGGTGACCATGTAAAATAAATTACCGGCAGTGGAGATCAGCGACAATCGTGACTCGTCACCATAAAAGCCATAAGCCCTCCCACACTCATCATACATAAATACACAAGAACATAAGAAAATATATTTTTTAGGAAAAATGTTCAAAAATACACATTTTTTGCTTGTGATGATATACATGCAGCAGTTAATGTATTATCCATAAAACAAAGAATGTATGCCTCATATTAATCATCCTTTCACACATAACTTAACATGCAGCAAAAGGATTTAATCTATAGTTCAAGATCAAAATGAATGAGTCATTTACAGTTAGGCAATTATTGATTATAATGGAGTGTGAAGACATCATATATTTACTTGATGGAAATTGCAGTCAAGAAAAGCATAGAATGAGTCAAGTACCTTCTGGTTTGCCCAATTTGCTTGTGGTCATCAAAGGTGTTCTCGAGATCAAACAACCAAGTATGAACTCCCAAACTTCTGACCAAATAGCAGGGTGTACACCTTAAACCACAGAGAATAGAGAGCCGGCCCGTGTTAGAGATTTATATGAGAGGTAGGCAAAAAAGTAATGGTCTTAAAATAAAATGAGGGATGTCTCAGATATCTTTACCCTTGTCAGAATCCAGTTTAGAACATAGGGAATATTTAGGGAGCCTTGTTGCAGAAATATAGCATGCCATTTTCAATCACCCAATGTTTTTCAAGCTGAAACTGAACGGATTGGCACTATTGATTTATCACACTTCTCAGAGATCAGAATCCTTCCCATGGCGCCTCATTCCGACTGTACACATACCCATGCCAAATTAATCACATTTGTAGAACGGTGCTCCAATGATGTAATCTGAGAATTTGTACAAGACAATTTTTTCTGAATACAACCAAGTGTAAGTCGGATGAAAGTTTACACATAATTCAGTCCAAGGGTCTATGTTGGGCGAGCAGGAGTCACAGCAGCGTGCAGCTTAGCTGCGTACAGCACGGCGGCTAATCTAATTGAATGTGAACTGATATACAGAATTTGTCTGAATGCTACATTGATGTACAGAATTTTGTGATGTAATCTGCCGTCCGTCTATGTAATCTGTCCATGTATGTTGCTGTCAAATGTTATCACTGACGATCCATATGAACTTTGGGTACTGTTTACTTAACTCTGGAGTGAATCAGTTCATTTTGCCAATAATTTTTGACAAGAACTCTTATGGACAGAAGTTCATCTTGCCAATACTTTTGACAAGAAGCATGAAATTTCATGCAATTGGCAGAATTAAAACAAAAGGACAAAAACAAATGAGATGGCAAGATATCATGCCACCTGACTACAACAAACCCAGTCGAGTATCAGAAGCAATTAATTGGAGGCAACATAATAGTAGTACAATAACCGGAGAACATCTGAGTAAATCAGGAGCCTCAGGTTTAGACACCAATGAGGACCAATTGAGCATGCCAACCACTATATTCACATAATAAGATGAACTCGACGTCGCACCAAGCGCTCCTACTACATTAACAACTACAATTTCCTAAATATCTGATGAGACAATCAATATATTATGCATCCCACTGAGCAATACTATTATGCATAATTCATTTTAAAAGGCCCTCAGTTCAAATTTATATAAGATCTCAAATCTTTGGAGGTAAGTCTCTTCAAATCTGAGCACATCTTACCATCCAAGCAAACTGAAATAGGAAAGGAATACTCTAAATCCGATGCACCAAAAGTTGAAGAAAACCTCGATCGGTCTGCTCACCTCAGCTTAGCCGGAGCCACTGTGTAAGTGGCCAATACCCGGCAAGCGAACGATTCCCGACGTCTTCCATGGCGGCAGAGCTCTCCTTCCTTTCACAAAGCGTCTCCCTCACGGACTAGGCAGGGGTGAGGTGATGCTCACGAATGAGGCAGGGGCGCGGGCAGCGCCATCGTGGCTCACATAGGCACAACCCCCGTGCTACCTCTGCCAAACACCATGAAGGAGAAGAGGCGGATGTGACGCGCTAGCTTGACAGACGCAACGACAATGGGCAACACCTGTAGTACTAAAAGAAAATCAGCTTTGTTTAAGGTAGTAACTTCCACAGTCGAGAAAATAGGAGGATTTGGTAATCATAACGCGACTATCTATACACAATCAAACAAAATCAAAGGGCCATCTAGCCAAACCATAAAAAGAATATATTCATGTAATCACCTGAAATCAAAGTTTCATTGAAGCATTCAGTTCAACAATAAACCATGCAACCTTGATTCAGGCCTTGTAGGTATATTGACGGACCAAACAAGGATATCTCACAATTTAGCCCTCCCTCGGTGTGAGCCTCTCCTGCATATGCAGTTTTGAAATAAAGAAACTTAGACAAATGCACTTTAAACATCGAGTTGTGCATTGCAACTGAAAGTTCGTTTAGAAAATTAGATCCCTAGAAGAATCAACTTGTAGGTGTGCAAGATGTATCTCAGCTGACCTGTGCAAGTGCATGCAGGCAACTGTTAGTGGAGCCAGCAGAACCTGGTGAACCATGAACCTGAAGCTCTTTGTCAGCCATTGCGATCTGAAAGAAATTCCTCATGAAAGAAATTCACAATGCTGGTATTAGCCACGCAGCAGGCTAGCACAGATCCCCCATAGCCTCACATTCCTCTCCCCGTTGCTCCCCCATCGAGCTCGAGCTCGTCCATGGCCGCCGCAGCGAGCGGGGCCGCGGTCATCGGCCATGGCCATGGCCATGGAGAGCGGGACGGGCGGGGCGGCCCCTTGATCCCCAATCGAGCTCGAGCTCGTCCATGGCAGCCACGGCGGGCAGGGCGGGACGGCGGGGCCGCGCCCATCGTCGCCGCCGCCGCGCGCCCCTCCTCCTTCTGCTGCTCCCCGGAGGCGGCCGTCTCCTCGTCCTCCCCGAGCGCGAGCTCCGCCTCGGCGACGGGGACGGGGCAGGTAGCCACGGCGGGCAGGGCGGGACGGCGGGGCCGCGCCCATCGTAGCCGCCGCCGCGTGCCCCTCCTCCTTTTGCTGCTCCCCGGAGGCGCTCCTCCTCGGCGACGGGGACGGGGCAGGGAGGTGATCTAGGGTTTGGAAGGAGAGAGAGAGAGGGAGGCACGGGTGGGGAGGAGGTCGGGCAGCGGCGGGGCGAGTGGGCGCCTGGTGCGAGGCGGCCGGGCGGCGGCGGGGAGAAGACGTGGTGCGGGGTCGCGGGAAGGAGAGGAGGCAGGCGGCGACGCGCGAGAAAGGGAGCGAGGCGGCTAGGGTTTCACCACGGGCATGGCTGCCTTTTATACCCGTGCGAGTGAAATGAAGAAAATGCCCCCGGCGGGGCAGGCTATTTACACGCGGTGGCACGGTCGAGGTGAAACTGTTCATTACAACAGTAACTATTTTTTATCCGACAGACAAGGTCGCTTCAGGGGTCGATCCGACGGCCCAGATCCGATCAAGCCAGCCGATCCGACGGCCAGGAATCCCAAACGGCTGAGGAACGGGGAGGATCACTGGCATTCTTATTACTCAATTTTTATCCGACGGACAAGGTCGCTCCAGGGGTCGATCCGACGGCCCAGATCCGATCAAGCCAGCCGATCCGACGGCCAGGAATCCCAAACGGCTGAGGAACGGGAAGGATCACTGGCATTCTTATTACTCGATGAATATGACATGCACGCGTGAGATATAGGTACACTTACACTCTGACGATGTTGCGAGGCATCCAACAATGAACAAGATGATCATCGCATACGCCAAGCAGGCCCCCCTCATATTGAGTGTTAAGCTCGAGGTTGTTGACATACTATATGGCAACCGGATATTAGGGTCTGAGAATATGAGAGCTAGTGACTGACCGAGGTCGAGTAAGCTCCAATATATATAACAACAGACATGGTAAACTAACTTTTTTTATGCTAGGCGATGTGAATGATGTGATCTGGATGGCAGGCGATTCCGTTTGAATGCATATCTCAATCATTTAATATCGCTACCTTTATCGAAAAATTTAATATCGCTACAGAAGATCGGGGACTTTCATTTCTTTCTTTTTCCTTTCAGATACATCTGTATCGGCTTCCTGATGAATGACGAAGATTTTTTTTCTTCTCCTAGCATTCACACTGATGTTTGTCATGTTTACACCATTTTTTTCATCTTATTATTGATCCTCACCCATTGCCTTTTTTTGCCCTTTTCCAGTGCAACGAGACTAATGCCTCGCTTATTGTCTCTGGAGCGAATATCCGCCCCATCATCAGAAAGAGGGCGGTGATCCATGGTCGTGTCAAGATGCCGAATAACCGAGAGGGCCATACGTAGTTGAAGCTTGTGATTGGACAACATGCTGCGTCCCTAGGATCTCAAGCGCTCGTCCTTACAATTAAGCTTGTGGAAGAGTCATTGGTATGGATCATGATGATTTGAGGGCTCGTACCAAGAATTTTGCACCACCACCATAAACCCAGGCAAACGCATCCAGAAGCTCTTGAACTTGAAAGGTCTAGGTTTCTCAGGACCCCAACCGCAAGCTAGCAACAAGGGGCAGTGATCAGACACAGAGTTTGATAGGGCTGGGAGAATATGATCATCAAAAGAAATGTCCAGAAAAACTGTCGATCTTGTTAAGCGTTGGGGGTCTGACGTTCATTGCTTCAGGTGAAAGCGATTCTACACGTGAACCTCTCAAAGCTCGCAACTCTGGAGAGCAACCCTGAACCAGTTGAGTCTGTTTCAACTGATATTGAGATTATTTTTGTCCCTAGCGTGGTATATTTGTTTTAATCACCTAGTGCTAGCCAAGGGAGCCCCTCGCCCTAAGGACGGTTCTAAAGGAAGCAACTAAGTGAAGAACGACTCTTCTTTGCATAGTCAGTACAGTTGTAAACAACGGTGATCTTGAATTCCGTTTGGTCCATGGACTCTCGCAGCTTGACGTCGACTAAAAGGCAGAAGGTATCAGCCAGGTCCTGCCAGGACATTGGAGACCTGGAGTAACCCTCGTCCCATAGCACGAGAATGCCGCCTCGGGTGCCTAGCGCCAGAAGGTGCGCAAAGCTCTAAAGATGACTCCCTCTAGGAAATGAGTTAGTAAAGGAGTCGACATGCATAGTTTGCTTTCAGACAAAATTTATTTGTCCTTTTCAAGAACAAAGGGAGTATGAATCATCGGCCTACATGACATGATTTGGGAGATCCGCTCAATTTTTTTTAGACCCTCAGATGTACTCACCAAATCAATAGTATGAGCACCCCTAGGAGTAGACCAACTTCACCCTAGCCCTCCCCCTCCCCAAAATAATTGATTGCGCGCTACCGCATGTCGTTCCATCGATGGAGCTAACATGTCATGGTTTATCGGGTAAGGGAGTCCTTAAGGCACGGTTTTGTAAGACCAACGCCCTGGAGGAGAAACCATCATTGTTGGAAGAGCCGCATATCCAGAGCCAAAACCTTCAATATTTATCATAGGTTTGGCGCCAGTACTACAGGTTGTGCCGAAATGATGGACATGGCCAGATGATCAAACTACGTACATAGGGAACTTGTTGTCGCTGCGGTGCAACAAACCTTGCAAACCATAATCTCACTAGACAGAATGACTAACAGAAAAATAGCCCATTAACTCCACCTTAGACGACACCATAGGAGACTCGAGGGAACCTTATTTGTCAGTTGGCGCTGCCACCACCATCAATGACACGCTACTTGAGAAGACCTCATTGAGCGTTATCGCCACCACCGTTGGAAGAGCTGAAGCAACGGACAATGAAGACCTACCTAAACGCCCCAAATCGAAGAAAGCTCAACTCCATCTGATAGACGAGGGGTTTTCAGCACTTCCACACCAGTAAAGCGAGTAGAGGAGGATGGGGGATGACCTATCGACGGAGGAGAGGTGGCAGGACAATGCACCCAAAGATTACCTCTCCTGGGGTTTAGAGACGGCATTTATGCTAAAGGAGCTATCCTATCACAATTAACATGGTGTAGTTCATAGGGTTCACCATTCTATATATCTAGACAATGAGATTCACCTCCATTCTGCTACAATAGACACCATCATTTGGCTTTTGACCAACATGAAGAACACACAAACCGGCATAGCAAGAAGGCCACCCATTTTCAAAATAAGTTAATGAAGAAGGCCTAGCACCTCACCGAGTCCCCCTACCATTTTGACTCTCATTTTGGGAATAACAATAGAGTTACTCCTAATTGTGTGGTTATAAACAGAACTATTTGCATCGATACAACAACGTATTGGTCCTATCCAGTGATACAGGCACTGGTATGATATCGTGATCTTGGAAGATGTGGTTTGTTGGATGTGTGCCCGAGGGATAGGATTGAACATCCACACAATCCACTGCCAAATATACAAAGCATACCTTGTAATTTTTGGTAAATTGCCCGTTTGCAACTTTGCATTATGACATGTCAGTCTTGCATTTCTTTTTGCGCGCGGGGGGGGGGGGGGCATTTCTCACTGACATGGATGAATTTAGCTACATGTCACACTAGAAAGAAACCATTCAATTGCAAAGAAAACGTGTCGTCAGCTTTCAAGAAAAGCGAGCAACGTAAAGAATTGATTACTTCTACTTGTAATTGTTGAGCAGTGGTATGTTTCTAATCTTACCTCCTTATTTAAAACTCCCTCCGTTTCGAAATACTGGTCATGGATATTTTGGAATGAAAGGTATTTCGGAATGTGAAAGTGCAACTATCCCTGGGTGGTTTTGGTAATCATCGACAACATATAGCTCATTGAACTAATGCTATTTCAAGATGAATATTTCAGGAAAGTTCAATGATTGGCATGGCATGGATTAGGAATGTGGACCCCTCAAAATACTAAGGACAAAGGATTGGCTCAAGCTCTAAAGCTCAAGACTCTACATTTTACTTTTTGTGATCCAAGATCACACTGAGTCTATAGGAAAAGCCAATACTATTAAAAGGGGATGAGGTTTTGCTTAATGGCTTGCTTTCTCAAAATGCTTAGTGATATGCTCCAAAGCCCTCAACCACTTTCTCATATCCACATATGTCCCAAACCAAAAGTCAAACTCGGCCCCACCGACTTGATCTATCCGGCGCCACCGAGTTCACTTGACATAGCCGCTACCAGAAACCCTAGTCACTTCGGTCTCACCGATAGGGATCTTGGTCTCAGCGAGATGGGATTGCAAATTCTCTGTTTTCCTTCGTAACGTTTCGGTCTAACCGAGATGAGCGATCAGTCCCACCGAGTTCGCAATGCAAACTCTTTGTTTCTCTTTCGTAACGTTTCGGTCCCACCGAGATGAGCGAATCGGTCCCACCGAGTTTGCCTGACCAACTCTCTCGTTAGCTTATTACCAAAGTCGGTCCCACCGAGTTTGTGTAATCGGTCTCACCGAGATTACGTTATGCCCTAACCCTAATGAAATCGGTCCCACCGAGTTGACATGTCGGTCCCACCGAAATACCTAACGGTCACATTATGAACTAAATCGGTCCGACCGAGTTTTCTGATTCGGTCCCACTGAGTTTGGTAAATTGTGTGTAACGGTTAGATTTTGTGTGGAGGCTATATATACCCCTCCACCCTTTCTTCATTCGTGGAGAAAAGCCATCAGAACATGCCTACACTTCCATCAATCATTTTCTGAGAGAGAACCACCTACTCATGTGTTGAGACCAAGATATTCCAATCCTACCATATGAATCTTGATCTCTAGCCTTCCCCAAGTTGCTTTCCACTCAAATCATCTTTCCACCAAATCCAATCCTATGAGAGAGAGTTGAGGGTTGGGGAGACTATCATTTGAAGCACAAGAGCAAGGAGTTCATCATCAACGCACCATCCATTACCTTTTGGAGAGTGGTGTCTTCTAGATTGGTTAGGTGTCACTTGGGAGCCTCCGACAAGATTGTGGAGTTGAACCAAGGAGTTTGTAAGGGCAAGGAGATCGCCTACTTCGTGAAGATCTACCCTAGTGAGGCAAGTCCTTCGTGGGCGATGGCCATGGTGGGATAGACAAGGTTGCTTCTTTGTGGACCCTTCGTGGGTGGAGCCCTCCATGGAATCACGCAGCCGTTACCCTTCGTGGGTTGAAGTCTCCATCAACGTGGATGTACGATAGCGCCACCTATCAGAACCACGCCAAAAATCTTTGTGTCTCCAATTGCGTTTGCACACTCCAATCCCATCCCTTTACTTTCTTGCAAGTTGCATGATTTACTTTCTGCTTCTCATATACTCATTGCATGCTTGCTTGAATTGTATTGTGATTGCTTGACTTGTGCTAAGTTGCTAAAATCTGCCAAGAACTAAAATTGGGAAAAGGCTAGATTTTTGTTTTGGTTAAGTAGTCTAATCACCCCCCCTCTAGACATATTTTCGATCCTACAATTGGTATTAGAGCTATGGTCTCCATTTTCCTTGATTTACATAGCTTTTGGTGATCATAGCCTTGGTTTCACAACCTAGAAGAGTATGGCGTCTAGCGAGGGAAATTACCACCGTAGAGGTTCTTACTTTGATGGTACTAATTTTCCGAGTTGGAAGCATAAGATGAAAATGCATATTCCTGGACATAACCCCGCCGTTTGGGATATTGTGTGTATTGGCTTGCAAGGTGAATTCTTCGATGGGAGAGAACGAACCGTGAAGCTAGCGCGGAAGAGTTGAAGATGCTGCAATACAACGCTCAAGCTTGCGATATCCTCTTCAACAGATTGTGCCCCGAAGAATTCAACAAAATCAGTTGTCTTGAGAATGCAAAGGAAATTTGGGATACTTTGAATATTATGCATGAAGGTACCGACTCCGTCAAGGAATCCAAATTGGATGTGCTTCAAAGTCAGCTTGACAAGTTCAAAATGAAGGATGGTGAAGGTGTCGCTGAAATGTACTCTAGGCTTGCTCTCATCACAAAAGAGATTACCGGCTTAGGAAGTGAAGAGATGACTGATAGATTCATCATCAAGAAGATCCTAAGAGCCTTGGATGGAAAATATGATACCGTGTGCACATTGATCCAAATGATGCCAAATTACAAAGATCTCAAGCCAACGGAAGCCATTGGAAGAATTATTGCTCATGAGATGTCACTCAAGGATAAAGAAGAGCTTCACAACAAGTCAAGTGGTGCTTACAAAGCCTCATGTGATGCTCCTACATCATCAAGTGAGAAACAAACCTTCAATAAAGAATTGAGCCTAATGGTGAAAAACTTCAACAAGTTCTACAAGATTAGAAGCAAGGAAAGAAATTCCAAGTCAAGGTCCTACAATGACAAAAGATCTTCTAGTCATGAACGTAATTGCTACAATTGTGGAATACCCGAACACTACTCCAATGAGTGTACGGCTCCCTACGGAGAAGATTCACCTAAAAGAAGAAGTAGAAGAGAAGAATCACCACTAAGAGAGAGAAGGAGTAGAGATGGTCGTTATGAACGAAGAACCTCCCGGAGAAGCAAGGATTCGGAAAGGAAGGACAAATCATCAAAGAGCTACACAAAACAAAGACATCAAGCTCACGTTGGTGAATGGGTATCCGGCTCCGACTCTGACCACCACTCCGAGAGAAGCTATCACTCTGACTCCGAATGTACTCAAGATGAAGGTGTTGCCGATCTAGCACTTGTGTCAACCAACTCCTACGACATATTTGACTCACCAAATGAAGGAATTGGAAGATGCTTCATGGCTAAAGTCCCAAAGGTATCACACCCCGAGTATGTTGATTTCAATAGTGATGAAGATGATTTGTTAGGTGATGATGATTTACTTGTTGACAACTCTAGTTATGAAAACTATGATGAAGTTGCTATTAATCATGATAATCAAGATAAAACGAATGATGATGATAAGAAGGAGATTGAGCGTCTAACTAAAGAACTAAACACTCTTAAGTTAGCTCATGAAACTACCTTGGAAGATCATCGAGAACTTTTAAAGACTCATGAGAAGTTACGCTTTGAAAAGCTCAACCTTGAGCAAGAGCATGGGTTTTTAAAAGCAATCAATGATGATCTTTGCAAGAAAAGTTCTTCTTACATTGCCAAGCATTTACTCTTGTCTACTTACATGCCACAAGTTAAATCTAGCAACAAAAGTAAGAAAGAATCTTCCTCTAGTAGTAACAATAATCATGCTAAATCCAATATTGTTGCTTCTAGTAGTTCTCTTGATTCCACTAATGATTCTCTTAGCCAAGTTACATTTAAGCAAGAAAATAGCTTATTGAAGGGAATTATAGAGAAAGGTGTTTACAAGAGCCTTGCCGGAATTAAGCAATTTTAGGAAATTGTACGCAAGCAAGGAAGGCATCGGAAGAATCAAGGTGTTGATTTTGAACAAAAGTTCAATGCCAATGGAGTTGAGTGGGAAGAAGATCAATGCCCCAAGACGAAGTTTGTTCCTCAACAAGAGAAGTATGATCCTACTTCTTTCCAAAGGACACAAGCTCAAGATGATCTTCCACCACAAGACCACAAGCAAAAAGGGAAGGACAAGCTTCAAGAGGAGATTGATGCATATGAAGAAGCTCCCAAGGCCTTGATCAAGTGGGTTCCCAAGACTACATCAAGTTCTCCTTCATCAAGTACGACTACAACTCCAAGGATTCCCATCAAGATGATGTGGATCCCGAAGAAGAAGGACTAGAGAGTTCTTGAGGGTGACTCCGCCAACATACTTCACTCATATCATTTTGGCAAGAACAAGTGCAAACAACTTCCATATCATGCAATAGTTCAAGGAGTCACAAACCCTCTTGTTGGTAAGACAAGGGACAAGGTAACCTAATGGTTTCATGGATATCATCTTGTGTGTACATCACCCTATGTCTATGGATATCCTTGCTTGTTCCTTGTGGGACTAACCCATGTAGGTATTGAAAGTGCAACTCACTCCAATGGATTGCTCCGAATGATCTACATCAACATTGAGCATCCACATCTTCAACACCTACATGAAGTCATCATCGACAAAACCTAAGGTTAGTTCATCCCTCTTAGGGGGGATATCACATCTAGGGAGAGCTTTACTCTAAGAATTGAGCTAAAGCAACTCTAATGGTGTGAACACAACAATGCTTTATGTAAAAGTGGTAACCCCACGTGTGCTTAAACAATGAGTATGACCTATGATCAAATGTTCTCATTTGACTCCTAAGTCAATATACTCATATATAGATGACCTAGTCATCGCAAATTGCTTGATAGATGCTAGAATGGTTGTGCATGCTTTGCCACATATTTCATTTGCCATTTTATTGTGTGAGCATGCTCGTTGCATATTTTACTCATTCGAGCACATCCACTTGTTGTTTTGTTTGGTTGGCTCTTTCTCTTTTGCCAAGTGGATGGACAAGAATGCCTAAGAACCTTCTCTAGCTATCTATGATTTTCTCGTCTCAAACTCTATTCATGCTACATCACAAAGTTTGATCAAGTCAGATTCGAACCACTCTGTGTGAGGAGCACTCGGAGTCCCCGATTCGTCAAAGACTTAAACTTCCAAAACCTCTTTGTGCATTTCAGTATGACCGAGTCATCCATTTCAGTCACATCAAGTTCACTAAGTTGATCTAGGTTTTCATCTCGGTGCAACCAATTTGAACAGTTCGATCACACCGAGTTGCAGCAACCGCTTGCGATTCTGCATCTCGGTGCCACTGAGTTGTTCCACTCGGTCACACCGACAGGGTCGGGATATATATACCCACGGGTGAGATTTTGGAAATTTCTTCAAACTCCTCAGCCCACGCGTATCCTACTCTGCCTCCTTGGATCTCTGCATCATCTCCTTGCTGCCAACGACCTCCCGCCGCTGGTTTCTGTCGCCGTCAACAGGAATCTGCTCCGCCATTGCCGCCGTAGCAAACTCCCGCCGGAATAGGGTATGGATTCGACCCCTTGTGTTGTCTTTTAACTCCAAAGCACGAGGTCAATGCCATGATTCTTGCCACGTATGAAATCAACCTATCCAGAGAAAACTTCCTTTAGGTTAAGTTTGATTCGAAAATTTAGGGTTAGGTCTCCGCTGAACTCATCTCGGACCGACCAAATCGTAGAAACCAGTCTCACCGATTTGGCTTAGGCCATTGCAAATGCGCTTTTCGGTCTGACCAAAAACTGCAAATTGGTGTGACCGAGTTCAATTCTCTGTGAAACCCTAGCAATCTTGGTGCCACCAAACTATGACTCGATCTAACCGAGTTACTAGTTTAGGTTCCAAATGTTGCTTCGGTATCACCGAGTTTATCAATTCGGTAGCTCCAAAATCATTTCAGTAGACAACTAAAACTAAGTTTTTGTCTCATTTGTTTTGCAAAATCTTTGCACTTTGTGATACTCATCTACTCTACCTCATCTATATCTATTCACAGGGTTTGTTGTCAGTTTGCCTACCAAGATGTCTGACCAGAGTGATAGCCAGAACAAATCTGAAGAGCAAGTGCAAATGAGTGAGGGCACTAGTACCTCAAGCAGCTATGATGAGGGCAGCAGGAGCACACCAAGTAACTTGCCCAAGGCTGCCACCAGAGCAAGAAAGCAGAGAACCTCAGATTCTGAGGATGAGGATTATGTGGCTGTTGAGGATGAGGCCACCTCAAAGAAGTAAGTGCTAAAGAAAGAGTATGGCATTGCTGCTGCAACAAAGCCTGGTTTGAACAGGAAGGCACCAACAAATCCACTCTACTGCTCATTTCTATCTAGATGGAAGGATAATGTGGATTTTTGAAGGTACAAGGTACCAGTCAACTGTAGATGAATGAGCCAAGTTGATCAATGCCCCAGAAGAACATGAGGATGATTTGGATGTGTATGCCAAGAAGAAGAAAGACCACAACTCCATGGCAAGATGTATAAGGAAATTCCTGATGAAGCCCTGGAAACTCATAAGTTTGGCTCAGTGAAGTATTTGTTGTCTGGTCTGCCTACTATCAACACCATCCTAAGGCATACTCTATTGCCCAAATCTGGAGATCATAGGATGATAAGAGGACATTCAATCAACTTGCTGCACATTTTTGATGTTCCTCAAAAATTCAAGGTCATGAGTCTGATTGTAGAGACAATCAAGAGGACAACAACTGATCAGAAAAGGTCTTGCGGGTATGCTCCACATATTCAGGTGCTCATCAACTCAAAGATGGGCACAAGCACTTACTTGTTGGACAAGGAGCATTTACCTCTCTATCCAGAATTTGAAGACAACATAATTGTGATGGATGAGAATGAACCTTCATCAGTGCAAGCACAAAAGAAGAGAGCAAAGGCAAGGGAAGAAAAAGCTGCAAAGATGCCAAGTGTTGAGGAAGCATCTCAAGTGTTCTTGAAGAGCAAACAAGATCAACTAGCCTATCTGATCCAATCTACTTTGAGGATTGAGAAGGGCTTGGCCACCCTGACTCAGAATTAGGAGAGCTTGGACAGGATCATAGAGACCAAGTTTTATTATCTTGATCTGAAAGTCACTGAGATACAGACGGCAGTAGAGCAGCTCCAGGAGGAAGCAGAGGAGAAGAAAGGAAAGACAACTACAAATGTTTTTCAGCGAGTGCAAATGCCAAGAGGTCAGATGCTTTACAAGTACCAGATACTAGAGCTACCACATCAGCACCAGCAGCTACAGCTTTAGAGCCACCTCCAACAGCCACTCCACCAGCTCCAGCTACATCGACTGAAGCCTTCGTCCTTGGAGTTATTTCTACGCCACCTCCCAAAGATCAAGCCTGAGAGACGCATAGCACTATGCATATTTGAACTTTTTGGTAACTTGTTGCCAAAGGGGAGAAATATGTATAGATCATAGGCTTCGAGAGAGAGTGTTGCCTCTTTTTGTCTCCCATGCTATTTGTTTGGTTGAACTTTATTGTGTGCTTGTGTGAGATACTTGTATGATCATGCGTTTGATCATATGCTACTTTAATGTTTGCTTGGATGATATTATCTCTTATATCCATATATGAACATTCACTTTGCTTGGTGATGAGTGCATGCTTTTAATTGCTATCATTTTGAGCGCTCCACCAAGATGTATGTGACATGGAAGAGTAACACATGATACTAATCGATTGTGCATTTGCATTCAAAGAAAATCTTAAATAATGCACAAATTTAGGGGGAGCTCTTGCTTATCACAAACTTCTCAAAGTGACGATGTGTTTCAATCTTATTATCAGTTGTCGAAACTTTGATCTATATGTTGTCATCAATTACCAAAAAGGGGGAGATTGAAAGTGCAACTATCCCTGGGTGGTTTTGGTAATCATTGATAACATAGCTCATTGAACTAATGCTATTTCAAGATGAATATTTCAGGAAAGTTCAATGATTGGCATGGCATGGATTAGGAATGTGGACCCCTCAAAATACTAAGGACAAAGGATTGGCTCAAGCTCTAAAGCTCAAGACTCTACATTTTACTTTTAGTGATCCAAGATCACATTGAGTCTATAGGAAAAGCCAATACTATTGAAAGGGGATGAGGTGTTGCTTAGTGGCTTGCTTTCTCAAAATGCTTAGTGATATGCTCCAAAGCCCTTAACCACTTTCTCATATCCACATATGTCCCAAACCAAAAGCCAAACTCGGCCTCACCGATTTGATCTATCTGGCGCCACCGAGTTCATTTGACATAGCCACTGCCAGAAACCCTAGTCACTTCAGTCTCACCGATAGGGATCTCGGTCTCACCGAGATGGGATTGCAAACTCTCTATTTCCCTTCGCAACGTTTCTGTCTAACCGAGATGAGCGATCGGTCCCACTGAGTTTGCAATGCAAACTCTCTGTTTCCCTTTCGTAATGTTTTGGTCCCACTGAGATGAGCGAATCGGTCCCACCGAGTTTTCCTGACCAACTCTCTGGTTAGCTTATTACCAAAGTCGGTCCCACCGAGTTTGTGTAATCGGTCTCACCGAGATTACGTTATGCCCTAACCCTAATGAAATCGGTCCCACCGAGTTGACATGTCGGTCCCACCGAAATACCTAACGGTCACATTATGAACTAAATCGGTCCGACCGAGTTTTATGATTCGGTCCCACCGAGTTTGGTAAATTGTGTATAACGGTTAGATTTTGTGTGGAGGCTATATATACCCCTCAGCCCTTTCTTCATTCGTGGAGAAAGCCATCAGAACGTGCCTACACTTACAGGAATCATTTTCTGAGAGAGAACCACCTACTCATGTGTTGAGACCAAGATATTCCAATCCTACCATATGAATCTTGATCTCTAGTCTTCCCCAAGTTGCTTTCCACTCAAATCATCTTTCCACCAAATCCAATCCTATGAGAGAGAGTTGAGTGTTGGGGAGACTATCATTTGAAGCACAAGAGCAAGGAGTTCATCATCAACACACCATCTATTACCTTTTGAAGAGTGGCTTCTCCTAGATTGGTTAGGTGTCACATGGGAGCCTCCAACAAGATTGTGGAGTTGAACCAAGGAGTTTGTAAGAGCAAGGAGATCACCTACTTCGTGAAGATCTTCCGTAGTGAGGCAAGTCCTTCGTGGGTGATGACCATGGTGGGATAGACAAGGTTGCTTCTTCATGGACCCTTTCTGGGTGGAGCCCTCCGTGGACTCGCGTAGCCGTTACCCTTGATGGGTTGAAGTCTCCATCAATGTGGATGTACGATAGCACCACCTATCGGAACCACGCCAAAACTCTATGTGTCTCCAATTGCGTTTGCACACTCCAATCCTATCCCTTTACTTTCTTGCAAGTTGCATGATTACTTTCCGCTGCTCATATACTCATTGCATGCTTGCTTGAATTGTATTGTGATTGTTTGACTTGTGCTAAGTTGCTAAAATCTGCCAAGAACTAAAATTGGGAAAAGGCTAGATTTTTATTTTGGTCAAGTAGTCTAATCACCCCCCCCTCTAGACATACTTTCGATCCTACAGAATGAAAGGGAGTAACAAATATAATTACTACCTACATGTGGTAATTAACCCATACATCATTATCTAACAATATACAATCACCTTTTGCTACGTCAAATGTCCTTCATTGGAGCTAACATAAAGAAACTAACAAAGCTCCATGCAAAATTAACCTACATCATAAACAATTGTTTGCATCTGGACTGTCAATCATACATGTATGAGCAACATTGAAAGATCGTGGATGTCGCCTAGAGGGGGGGTGAATAGGCGCTTTAAAATAATTACCGTTTAGGCTTGAACAAATGCGGAATAAACCTAGCGGTTAATTTGTCAAGCACAAAACCTACAACAACTAGGCTCACCTATGTGCACCAACAACTTATGCTAAGCAAGATAAAAAAACTAAGTGATAGCAAGATATATGACAAGAAACAATATGTCTATCACAGAGAAAAATGCATAAGTAAAGGGCTCGGGTAAGAGATAACCGAGGCACGCGGAGACGACAATCTATCCCGAAGTTCACACCCTTGCGGGTGCTAATCTCCATTTGGAGCTGTGTGGAGGCACAATGCTCCCCAAGAAGCCACTAGGGCCATCGTAATCTCCTCAAGCCCTCGCACAATGCAAGATGTCATGATTCCACTAAGGGACCCTTGAGGGCGGTCACCAAACCCGTACAAATGGCAACCCTTGGGGGCGGTCACCAAACCCGTACACTTTGGCAACCCTTGGGGGCGGTCACCGGAACCCATCAAATAACTCGGGGCGATCTCCACAACCTAATTGGAGACCCTGACGCTTGCCCGGAGCTTTAAACCACAATGATTGAGCTCCGAACACCACCAACCGTCTAGGACGCCCAAGCACCCAAGAGGAACAATCTCAAGGTTACCAAGCACCCAAGAGTAATAAGCTTCTCAACTTGAAACTTCCACGTATCACCGTGGAGAACTCAAACCGATGCACCAAATGCAATTGCAAGGGCACACGGAGTTCCCAAGTCCTTCTCTCCCAAATCCCACCGAAGCAACTAATGCTAGGGAGGAAAATAAGAGGAAGAACAAGAAGGAGAACACCAAGAACTCCAAGATCTAGATCCAAGGGGTTCCCCTCACATAGAGGAGAAAGTGATTGGTGGAAATGTGGATCTAGATCTCCTCTCTCTTTTCCCTCAAAAACTAGCAAGAATTTATGGAGGGATTGAGAGTTAGCAAGCTCGAAGAAGGTCAACAATGGGGGAAGAACACGAGCTAAAGAGATAAGGTTCATTGGGGAAGAAGACCCCCTTTTATAGGTGGAGAAAATCCAACCGTTATCCTCACAGCCCGCACAGAGCGGTACTAACACTCCAAGGAGCGGTACTACCGCCGGAGCGGTACTACCGCTCGTCCGCACGGTACTACCGCTAGGGATCGTGGTACTACCGCAAAGGGTAGCAGTACTACTGCTTGCAAGCGGTACTAAAAAACATCCGTCCCTACCACCGCATGACTTGGGATGAGTTTTTGGTGCGGAGCGGTACTACCGCTGTAGGAGCCGCGGTAGTATCGCTCTGGAGCGGTAGTAAAAAATTACATCCGCTCCAATTCGCGGTAGTACCGCTGCAGCCTTTTCAGAACACTAAAACTGCCACAACTTCTACAAACGGACTCCGAATTCAACTAAACCAAGTTTGTTGGAAAGCTAGCGTCAAGGCCTAACACAATCTTGATAGAAATAACAATAAGAAGCAAATTCGAAAAGGACCAAAAGAAAATGGTGAGAACCCTTCCTCGAATAGGACCGGTAAAACCTCCAACGCCGAAAACGTAATAGAAGAAGCATGTGAACTCCGTTTTTGATGAACTCGAGCTTGTCAAGAAGATGACCACAAGATCTAAAACCTCAAAAGAAAATACAAATAAGAATCAAGAAAGATGATGCAAGGATGCAATGTTTTGAGCCCTCGATGAATGATACGATCAAGCTAGTCACTTGAGAGCCCCCTGATAATATGACTATCGATCCTATAACCCAGTCTCCAAACTATCACCATGAGACCGGTAAAATATAAAACCTATCAAGGGCAAACCTTTGCCTTGCACGAAGTCCACTTGAGCTAGATGATGATGATCTTGACTCCCTCAAGTTGGACCACCTTAATTTCTTGATTACGCTCGCTTGATGAAGACTAGTTGATTGCTCCCCCATACTCCACTATGGGTGAGCCACTCTTTGGCACATCTTCACAAGTCAATTGACACCAAAATGGACTTCAAGCTTCAAGTGCTTGATCTCTTCGTGATGCTCCACTTGAACTTGCACACGGCAATCTTGATGACGATCACCACTTGATGTCATCCTCTCCATGGGTTGAGTGATATCTTCCTCTTGACGCAAGCCCATGAACACGTACCTAACCCCACATAGAACTCTCACATAGACCATGGGTTAGTACACAAAGCACAATGGACAATGCTTACCATACCATGGGATCACTTGATCCCTCTCGGTACATCTTCTACGCTTTGTGAGTTGATCAACTTGATTCATTGACTTAGTCTTGATCAACCTTGAAACTTTCCAACTCTCTTCATTTGGATGATGTGTTGAAGGTAAACATGAATGATCACACAATCTTCTTCTTCAAGACATGCTTGCAATAAGCTCAACACTCGCATGACCAATCTTTGGATAATTCCTTAATAGCACCTTGGTCAACACATAAACTCCTTGAAACCAACACATGGACTTCAAGAAAAGCCTATGGACAAATCCTTCCAATATAACTCAATGCAACCATTAGTCCATAGAAAATGTCATCAATGACCAAAACCACACATGGGGGCACCGCATGTCCTTTCAATCTCCCCCATTTTGGTAATTGATGACAATCATTTTCAAGAGAGTTTATACAAGGAATTATGCATCACCATGCAATGCAACAACCAATAGTGAATCACCATGCAATGCAACAACCAATAGTGCATGAGTATGAGATGCAAATGCTAAGGAACAAAACCGAAGCAAGAGGAGATAACTCTCTAACCTTCTCCGCAAAACTCTCTGAAACTTCTCCCCCATTGGCATCGATTGCTAAAATGGGCGAAAAGCTAAGAAGCCCAATATAAATTGTGGTCCTCCATAAATTGTGTATTTCTCAACAAGAGAGTGGAATGCAATACACATATCCAAAGGTAAATACTTGGAGGAACACAAACTATATTGAGGCACAAAGATTGCTAAAGAATGATATGCCATAAAGACATAACAAAGAGAGACACAAGCAATAAAGCAGTCAAAAGATACCAATTGAAGTAAGCAATCAAAGGATATCAATTGAACCAACTAGACCAAAGATCCTACGATCCACAAGAATAAAAGATATTATGATATGAGCATAGAAGTGTTCTAAAGAAACTAGAGAAGCTCCCCATGATTTGTGCATAAATAAGAATATTTGTATTTGAATACAACGGGCACAAAATAGGATCATCACTCCCCCAAAATCAATAGAAACTCACAACAAATGCAAGTGAGCATATAGGAAACAGAGCCTAGTACTTGCAACAAACAGATGGTTGAGCAACATGCAAAATAGGCAACTTAAGAAAAGGCTCAACCAAAATGATGTGTGTGAGTCATGACAAAGCACTTGAGAAGACTAATATAAGGATGAGCATAGAGCATCAACATAGTCTTGGATAAATGAGATACACGGTGCATGACATGTCCTCCCCACATACATCCAACAAGCAAATATGGGTTCACAAGCTCACTAAAATGTGAGGTAACAACACGGCTTGCGACCACCCATGGTGAAGAAATAAAAAGAAAGCCTTATCAAGATGAGGGATACCAATTAAGATGGCAAAGCCTCGTAAAGACAAGCATGAGGAAAAATAATCTTCACCACACAAGAGTGCATCAAGATGCAACAAGATATAAGATCCGCACTCAAGACAAAAGCTTTCATGGAGCCACCAAAGAAATAACATAAGAAAGACAAGGTGGACGTGAAAGGAAGGGCATCATCTAGAGATGTAATTTCTCTCAGGTGTATAAGGTTCTAGATAGACGAAATCATGATGATATATGTCTACAAAGAAGGATGTATACCCGACATAGTTACAACACGAAGGAACAAGATATCCAAAAGGAAGTCATACATATACCAATAAGATATTTGCTTGGAAGCATAGCACATGGCTAGATAAGGTCTTATTGTATATAAATGAATTCCTAACACACAACCATCAAAGACATCACAACTAGCAACATGAGATCATCGTTGAGATGCTTTGAGAAAGGAAACAAGTATCACACGAAAGAATGAATTACATGCCATGATACAACCTACACAAGGTTGATGCAAGAAATGTGTGAAGTAGATGGTGATACTTGTTACCGAGATACCATTGGAAGGATGTAGTAGATACCAATTGAAGGTAGATAGTAGTTCATTGATCATCCTAGCTTGACTCCAATAAGCACATGGTGACAACACCTTCCTTGTGAGTGAGCCAAGCATCCAATGCATCTCCAAAGGTTCCTAGAAGAACACACAAACTAAACGGTACCCAAACTCATTGGGACCAAAGAGTTAGAAACACCAATACATAGGACAAACTCCACATAAATATGTGCATATAGATATGAAAATAAATATCATGCACATCTCATCCAATTTGAGACTTGGCAGAGTTTCTCTTATATATTGGGTCAAAGAAAGAAAGCATGCCAAATAAAATACATGAAGTAAATATGCATGATCGAAACTTTCAAGAACCGAAACCAAATGAAAATGAAATGCCAAGTGAAAAGGGATACCAAATGGAGAAATCATCACGTGGAATATATCATTAAAGATACATCAAGGAATGAGATATACATTGATACACACTAAATTAAAGATGTCAAACTCCCAAATATAGGATGGTTCCAAACAAACCGAGCTCTCAACAAAGTTTCATGATGGCACAAGGTACCAAAAAGAAAACGGCTTACCTTCCACCAACACACACTTGATAAGGATCACAAGATGAGCATTTTATAGAAGATAGGATAGCTCCCCCGCGAGTTGTGCATTATAGAGAATTTGCATTTGAATACAAAATGCACAAATTGGGATCACCACTTTCACTATATCTAGAAACACTAGACAAGAACAAGAAATTAACAAGATCCACAAGTGGTATGGAGACAATGGGAGCTGACACAATCCTTGGCAAGAGAAAAGGCAAATAAAAACAAAAACCAATGTAAAGATGATCAATAGATTTTACCACACATAAGTGAAGACTAATTGTCAAAAGACAAGAAGTATTTGGAAATCATTCCCGGTGGTAGATAACAAACATATCCAACATCATCTTCACAACAAACACAAGCAAGCTGCAACTTGTAGAGCTAACATGTCACGTAGGAACAATATAATTACAATATCAACTCTAAGTGACAATATCTCAAATGTACACATTTTCTAGGCTTATAATATGCCCGTAGCATATTACTCCCCCATAATGTGATACCAAAGAAAACTTAACAAGAGGCAATAAGAGGATCCAACGAGAGATAATCAATGGACTTTTAGAATTTGAATTTCTCATGAGAGATATACCACCTAGCGACTAGATAATCTTGTAATATCAATACTAGATGGTATTCCTCATGTACACACATTTATAGGATTGTGAGGTGCACAAAGCACATCACTCCCCCAAAATGTGATGTTCCATTAATCTCTCACACGAGCCAACTAGGATACAAACAAGAAGCATAAAGGCTCAACGCACGACACACGCGTACATGATGTTCAACCCAACACACACATACTTGATTGCTCAAGATAAGCAAGTTGGAAGCACAACATATACAAACACATGCAAGGAACAAAACCAAAACATGCAAGGGGCAAGTAACTTTCAATGTAATTAAGTACAAGTTACCGCAAGGAGGCACATTGGATATAAGATAGAAACTTGATAATCAAATTGACTTGGCTTGAGACAATAAGAATGATGAAGTCCCCTTAATTCTTCATAATGTAGCCAAGTCTCCAATGCCCTCCAACAACACCTATTGATCAAGTTTGGGCTTGGTGGCCCCAACCAAGTTGGGTCCTAAGAGGTTAGTCACAATAGGCTTCGCTAGCCAAATGGTTCTTTTCTTGACACCACTTTGAGTACCAACAAACTTCAAACACATTGCCAACCTTATCGTTCCCAAGAGAATAGATTGTTGGAGAACGTAGCAGAAATTCAAAATTTTCCTACGTGTCACCAAGATCTATCTATGGAGAGACTAGCAACGAGGGGAAGGAGAGTGCATCTACATACCCTTGTAGATCGCTAAGCGGAAGCGTTCAAGTGAACGGGGTTGATGGAGTCGTACTCGTCGTGATTCAGATCACCGATGATCCTAGTGCCGAACGGACGGCACCTCCGCGTTCAACACACGTACAGCTCGACGATGTCTCCCACGCCTTGATCCAGCAAGGAGAGAGGGAGAGGTTGAGGAAGACTCCATCCAGCAGCAGCACAACGGCGCGGTGGTGATGGAGGAGCGTGGCAATCCTGCAGGGCTTCGCCAAGCACCTACGGGAGAGGAGGAGGTGTCACGGGAGGGAGGGAGGCGCCAAGGGCTCAGGTATGGATGCCCTCCCTCCCCTCCACTATATATAGGGGCAGGGGAGAGGGGGGAGGCGCAGCCTTGCCCCTTCCTCCAAGGAAGGGGTGCGGCTAAGAGGGGGGGAGGAGTCCATCCTCCCCAAGGCACCTCGGAGGTGCCTTCCCCCTTTAGGACTCTCCCCTTTTTCCTATATCTTGGCGCATGGGCCTCTAGGGGCTGGTGCCCTTGGCCCATGTAGGCCAAGGCGCACCCCCTACATCCCATGTGGCCCCCCGGGGCAGGTGGCCCCACCCGGTGGGCCCCCGGGACCCTTCCGGTGGTCCCGGTACAATACCGATGACCCCGAAACTTGTCCCGATGGCCGAAACAGGACTTCCTATATATAAATCTTTACCTCCGGACCATTCCGGAACTCCTCGTGACGTCCGGGATCTCATCCGGGACTCCGAACAACATTCGGTAACCACATACAAACTTCCTTTATAACCCTAGCGTCATCGAACCTTAAGTGTGTAGACCCTACGGGTTCGGGAGACATGTAGTCATGACCGAGATGTTCTCCGGTCAATAACCAACAGCGGGATCTGGATACCCATGTTGGCTCCCACATCTTCCACGATGATCTCATCAGATGAACCACGATGTCAAGGACTCAATCAATCCCGTATACAATTCCCTTTGTCTAGCGGTATGGTACTTGCCCGAGATTCGATCGTCGGTATACCGATACCTTGTTCAATCTCGTTACCGGCAAGTCTCTTTACTCGTTCCGTAACACATCATCCCGTGATCAACCCCTTGGTCACATTGTGCACATTATGATGATGTCCTACCGAGTGGGCCCAGAGATACCTCTCCGTTTACACGGAGTGACAAAATCCCAATCTCGATTCGTGCCAACCCAACAGACACTTTCAGAGATACCCGTAGTGTACCTTTATAGCCACCCAGTTACGTTGTGACGTTTGGCACACCCAAAGCACTCCTACGGTATCCGGGAGTTGCACAATCTCATGGTCTAAGGAAATGATACTTGACATTAGAAAAGCTTTAGCATATGAACTACATGATCTTGTGCTAGGCTTAGGATTGGGTCTTGTCCATCACATCATTCTCCTAATGATGTGATCCCGTTATCAACGACATCCAATGTCCATGGTCAGGAAACCGTAACCATCTATTGATTAACGAGCTAGTCAACTAGAGGCTTACTAGGGACATGGTGTTGTCTATGTATCCACACATGTATCTGAGTTTCCTATCAATACAATTCTAGCATGGATAATAAACGATTATCATGAACAAGGAAATATAATAATAATCAATTTATTATTGCCTCTAGGGCATATTTCCAACAGTCTCCCACTTGCACTAGAGTCAATAATCTAGTTCACATCGATATGTGATTAACACTCAAGGTCACATCCCTATGTGACTAACACCCAAAGAGTTTACTAGAGTCAATAATCTAGTTCACATTTACCATGTGATTAACACTCGATGAGTTCTGGGTTTGATCATGTTATGCTTGTGAGAGAGGTTATAGTCAACGGGTCTGAACCTTTCAGATCCGTGTGTGCTTTACAAATCTCTATGTCATCTCCTAGATGCAGCTACCACGTTCTATTTGGAGCTATTCCAAATAACTGTTCTACTTGGAGCTATTCTAAATTGTTGCTCCATTATACGTGTCCAGTATCTCTACTCAGAGCTATCCGGATAGGTGTTAAGCTTGCATCGACGTAACCCTTTACGACGAACTCTTTTACCACCTCCATAATTGAGAAAATTCCTTAGTCCACTAGTTACTAAGGATAACTTTGACCACTGTCCTGTGATCCATTCTTGGATCACTCTTGTACCCCTTGACTGACTCATGGTAAAGCACACTTCAGGTGTGGTACACAGCATAGCATACTGTAGAGCCTATGTCTTAAGCATAGGGGACGACCTTCGTTCCTTTCTCTCTATTCTGCCATGGTCGAGCTTTAAGTCTTAACTTCATACCTTACAACTCAGGCAAGAACTCCTTCTTTGACTGATCCATCTTGAACACCTTCAAGATCACGTCAAGGCATGTGCTCATTTGAAAGTACTATTAAGCATTTTGATCTATCCTTATAGATCTTGATGCTCAATGTTCAAGTAGCTTAATCCAGGTTTTCCATTGAAAACACTTTCCAAATAACCCTATATGCTTTCCAGAAATTCTACGTCATTTCTGATCATTAATATGTCAACAACATATACTCATCAGAAATTCTATAGTGCTCCCACTCACTTCTTTGGAAATACAAGTTTCTCATAAACTTTGTATACACCCAAAATCTTTGATCATCATCAAAGCATACATTCCAACTCCGAGATGCTCACTCCAGTCCTCAGAAGGATTGCTGGAGCTTTGCATACTTATTAGCATATTTCAGGATAGACAAAACCTTCCGGTTGTATCACATACAACCTTTCCTCAAGAATCGTCGAGGAAACAATGTTTGACATCCTATCTGCAAGATTTCATAAATAATGCAGTAATTGCTAATATAATTCCAACAGACTCTTAGCATCGCTACGAGTGAGAAAGTCTCATCGTAGTCAACTCCTTGAACTTGTCGAAAAACATCTTAACGACAAGTCGAGCTTTCTCAATGCTGACACTTACCATCATTGTCTGTCTTCCTTTCAAAATCCATATGTACCTAACAGCCTTACGACCATCAAGTAGTTCTTCCAAAGTCTACACTTTGTTTTCATACATGGATCCTCTCTCGGGTTTTATGGCCTTGAGCCATTTATCGGAATCCGGGCCCACCATCGCTTCTCCATAGCTCGTAGGTTCATTGTTGTCCAGCAACATGACTTCCAAGACAGAATTACGTACCACTCTGAAGTAGTACGCATCCTTGTCATCCCACGAGGTACGGTAGTGACTTGATCCGAAGTTTCATGATCACTATCATAAGCTTCTACTTCAATTGGTGTAGGTGCCACAGGAACAACTCCCTGTGCCCTGTCACACACTAGTTGAAGAGACGGTTCAATAACCTCATCAAGTCTCCACCATCCTCCCACTCAATTCTTTCGAGAGAAACTTTTCCTCGAGAAAGGACCCGATTAAAGAAAAACAATCCATATTGCTTTCGGACCTGAATTAGGAGGTATACCCAACTGTTTTGGGTGTCCTATGAAGATGCATTTTATCCGCTTTGGGTTCGAGCTTAATCCTGAAACTTCTTCACATAAGCGTCGCAGCCCCAAACCTTTAAGAAACGACAACTTAGGTTTCTCTAAACCATAATTCATACGGTGTCATCTCATCGGAATTACGTGGTGCCCTATTTAAAGTGAATGTGGTTGTCTCTAATGCCTAACCCATGAACGATAGTGGTAATTCGATAAGAGACATCATGGTACGCACCATATCCAATAGGGTGCAACTATGACGTTTGGACACACCATCACACTATGGTGTTCCAGGCTGTATCAGTTGTGAAACAATTTCCACAATGTCTTAATTCTGTGCCAAACTCGTGATTCAGATATTCATCTCTATGATCATATCATAGATCTTTTATCCTCTTGTCACGACGATCTTTCAACTTCACACTGAAATTACTTGAACCTTTCAATAATTCAAACTCGTGATTCATCAAGTAAATATACTCAACATCTACTCGAATCATCTGTGAAGTAAGAACATAACGATATTCACTGCATGCCTCAGCACTCATTGGACTGCACACATCAAAATGTGTTACTTCCAACAAGTTGCTATCTTGTTCCATCTTACTGAAAACGAGGCTTTTCAGTCATCTTGCCCATGTGGTATGATTTGCATGTCCCAAGTGATTCAAAATCAAGTGAGTCAAAACGGTCCATTTGCATGGAGTTTCTTCATGCATATACACCAATAGACATGGTTCGCATGTCTCAAACTTTTCAAAAACGAGTGAGCCCAAAGATCCATCAATATGGAGCTTCTTCATGCGTTTTATACCGATATGACTTATGTGGCAGTGCCACAAGTAGGTGGTACTATCATTACTATCTTTTGGCATGAACATGTGTATCACTATGATCGAGATTTAATAAACCATTCATTTTAGGTGTAAGACCATTGAAGGTATTATTCAAATAAACAGAGTAACCATTATTCTCCTTAAATGAATAACCGTATTGTGATAGACGTAATCCAATCATGTCTATGCTCAACGCAAACACCAAATAACAATTATTTAGGTTTAACACCAATCTCTTTGGTAGAGGGAGCATGCGATGCTTGATCATATCAAGCTTGGAAAAACTTCCAACACATATCGTCAGCTCACCTTTAGCTAGTCTCCGTTTATTCCGTAGCCTTTTGTTTCGAGTTACTAACACTTAGCAACCGAACCGGTATCTAATACCCTGGTGCTACTAGGAGTACTAGCAAAGTACACATTAACACAATGTATATCCAATATACTTTTATCGACCTTGCCAGCCTTCTTATCTACCAAGTATCTAGGGTAATTCTGCTCTAGTGGTTGTTCCCCTTATTACAGAAGCACTTAGTCTCGGGTTTGGGTTTTACCTTGGGTTTCTTCACTAGAGCAGCAGCTGATTTGCCGTTTCATGAAGTATCCCTTTGTTCCCTTGCCCTTCTTGAAACTAGTGGTTTCACCAACCATCAACAATTGATGCTCCTTCTTGATTTCTACTTTCGCGGTGTCAAACATCACGAATATTTCAAGGATCATCATATATGCCCCCGATATATTATAGTTCATCACGAAGCTCTAGCAGCTTGGTGGTAATGACTTTGGAGAACCATCACTGTCTTATCTGGAAGATCAACTCCCACTCGATTCAAATGATTGTTGTACTCAGACAATCTGAGCACAAGCTCAACAATTGAGCTTTTCTCCTTAGTTTGCAGGTTAAGAAAGTCATCGGAGGTCTTATACCTCTTGACATGGGCACGAGCCTGAAATCCCAATTTCAGCCCTCAAAACATCTCATATGTTTCGCGATGTTTCAAAAATGTCTTTGGTGCCTCAACTCTAAACCGTTTAACTGAACTATCACGTAGTTATCAAAACGTGTATGTCAGATGTTCGCAACAACCACAGACAACGTTCGAGGTTCAGCACACTGAGCGGTGCATTAAGGACATAAGCCTTCTATGAAGCAATGAGGACAATCCTCAGTTTACAGACCTAGTCCGCGTAATTGATACTATCAACTTTCAACTAATTTTTCTCTAGGAACATATCTAAACAGTAGAACTATAGCGTGAGCTACGACATAATTTGCAAAAACCTTTTGACTATGTTCAGGATAATTAAGTTCATCTTATGAACTCCCACTCAGATAGACATCCCTCTAGTCATCTAAGTGATTACATGATCCGAGTCAAACTAGGCCGTGTCCGATCATCACGTGAGACGGACTAGTCATCATCGGTGAACATCTTCATGTTGATCGTATCTTCTATACGACTCATGTTCGACCTTTCGGTCTCCGTGTTCCGAGGCCATGTCTGTACATGCTAGGCTCGTCAAGTTAACCCTAAGTGTTTCGCATGTGTAAATCTGTCTTACACCCGTTGTATGTGAACGTTAGAATCTAACACCCGATCATCACGTGGTGCTTCGAAACACGAACTGTTGCAACGGTGCACAGTTAGGGGAGAACACTTCTTGAAATTGTTGTAAGGGATCATCTTATTTACTACCGTCGTTCTAAGCAAATAAGATGTATAAACATGATAAACATCACATGCAATCAAATAGTGACATGATATGGCCATCATCACTTTGCTCCTTTTGATCTCCATCTTCGGGGCTCCATGATCATCATCGTCACCGGCATGACACCATGATCTCCATCATCATGATCTCCATCATCGTGTCTTCATGAAGTTGCCTCGCCAACTATTACTTCTACTACTATGGCTAACGGTTAGCAATAAAGTAAAGTAATTACATGACGTTTAAGTTGACACGCAGGTCACAAATAAATAAAGACAACTCCTATGGCTCCTGCCGGTTGTCATACTCATCGACGTGCAAGTCGTGATTCCTATTACAAGAACATGATCAATCTCATACATCACATATATCATTCATCACATCCTTTTTGGCCATATCACATCACATAGCATACCCTGCAAAAACAAGTTAGACGTCCTCTAATTGTTGTTTGCATGTTTTACATGGCTGCTATGGGTTTCTAGCAAGAACGTTTCTTACCTACGCATGAACCACAACGTGATATGCCAATTGCTATTTACCCTTCATAAGGACCCTTTTCATCGAATCCGATCCGACTAAAGTGGGAGAGACAGACACCCGCCAGCCACCTTATGCAACTAGTGCATGTTTGTCGGTGGAACCGGTCTCACGTAAGCGTACGTGTAAGGTTGGTCCGGGCCGCTTCATCCCACGATGCCGCCGAATCAAGATAAGACTAGTAACGGCAAGCATATTGAACAATATCGACGCCCACAACTACTTTGTGTTCTACTCGTGCAAAGAATCTACGCAATAGACCTAGCTCATGATGCCACTGTTGGAGAACGTAGCAGAAATTCAAAATTTTCCTACGTGTCACCAAGATCTATCTATGGAGAGACTAGCAACGAGGGGAAGGAGAGTGCATCTACATACCCTTGTAGATCGCTAAGCGGAAGCGTTCAAGTGAACGGGGTTGATGGAGTCGTACTCGTCGTGATTCAGATCACCGATGATCCTAGTGCCGAACGGACGGCACCTCCGCGTTCAACACACGTACAGCTCGACGATGTCTCCCACGCCTTGATCCAGCAAGGAGAGAGGGAGAGGTTGAGGAAGACTCCATCCAGCAGCAGCACAACGGCGCGGTGGTGATGGAGGAGCGTGGCAATCCTGCAGGGCTTCGCCAAGCACCTACGGGAGAGGAGGAGGTGTCACGGGAGGGAGGGAGGCGCCAAGGGCTCAGGTATGGATGCCCTCCCTCCCCTCCACTATATATAGGGGCAGGGGAGAGGGGGGAGGCGCAGCCTTGCCCCTTCCTCCAAGGAAGGGGTGCGGCTAAGAGGGGGGAGGAGTCCATCCTCCCCAAGGCACCTCGGAGGTGCCTTCCCCCTTTAGGACTCTCCCCTTTTTCCTATATCTTGGCGCATGGGCCTCTAGGGGCTGGTGCCCTTGGCCCATGTAGGCCAAGGCGCACCCCCTACATCCCATGTGGCCCCCCGGGGCAGGTGGCCCCACCCGGTGGGCCCCCGGGACCCTTCCGGTGGTCCCGGTACAATACCGATGACCCCGAAACTTGTCCCGATGGCCGAAACAGGACTTCCTATATATAAATCTTTACCTCCGGACCATTCCGGAACTCCTCGTGACGTCCGGGATCTCATCCGGGACTCCGAACAACATTCGGTAACCACATACAAACTTCCTTTATAACCCTAGCGTCATCGAACCTTAAGTGTGTAGACCCTACGGGTTCGGGAGACATGTAGTCATGACCGAGATGTTCTCCGGTCAATAACCAACAGCGGGATCTGGATACCCATGTTGGCTCCCACATGTTCCACGATGATCTCATCGGATGAACCACGATGTCAAGGACTCAATCAATCCCGTATACAATTCCCTTTGTCTAGCGGTATGGTACTTGCCCGAGATTCGATCGTCGGTATACTGATACCTTGTTCAATCTCGTTACCGGCAAGTCTCTTTACTCGTTCCATAACACATCATCCCGTGATCAACCCCTTGGTCACATTGTGCACATTATGATGATGTCCTACCGAGTGGGCCCAGAGATACCTCTCCGTTTACACGGAGTGACAAAATCCCAATCTCGATTCGTGCCAACCCAACAGACACTTTCAGAGATACCCGTAGTGTACCTTTATAGCCACCCAGTTACGTTGTGACGTTTGGCACACCCAAAGCACTCCTACGGTATCCGGGAGTTGCACAATCTCATGGTCTAAGGAAATGATACTTGACATTAGAAAAGCTTTAGCATACGAACTACGTGATCTTGTGCTAGGCTTAGGATTGGGTCTTGTCCATCACATCATTCTCCTAATGATGTGATCCCGTTATCAACGACATCCAATGTCCATGGTCAGGAAACCGTAACCATCTATTGATTAACGAGCTAGTCAACTAGAGGCTTACTAGGGACATGGTGTTGTCTATGTATCCACACATGTATCTGAGTTTCCTATCAATACAATTCTAGCATGGATAATAAACGATTATCATGAACAAGGAAATATAATAATAATCAATTTATTATTGCCTCTAGGGCATATTTCCAACATAGATATCATCAATAATAATTGGGTTGTATAAGTTACCACTAGTGCATGAAGAAGCAACGTGACCTTTCTCATGACATAAGTAGCAACGTCTACTCTTCACTTTCTTCTCACTTGATTTCTCAACAAGAGAAGCATTAGCTTGAGTTTTCTTGGGAAGAAGCCTTTCTTCAACTTGAGGTTGAGCATGAGAGTGAACTTTTGGCCGCTTCCCTTGTTGCTTGTCACTAATGGGCTTCTTCTTCAATGGGCAAGATCTAACATGATGCTCTTCTACTTTGCACTTGAAGCAAATAATCTTGGCTAAATTCTTGACTTGTTCTTGGCCCTTCTTCTTGTTTCTCTTGGACTTCTTCTTCTTATTGGAGTTGAATCCAAGTACACCTTTGTCATTGGGGGATTTTTGCACACTCAAGATATTGTTGAGTGTGGATTTCCCTTCACGACTCTTTTCCAAGTCTTTCTTCAAAGAAGTGACTTGGGCCTTGAGCTCTTTGATTTCCTCTACATGGTTAGTCTCAACACAAGTACTAGAGGAAGTATAAGCTTCATCGTTAGAGCAACAAGGCAAGGGAAGCAATTCATCACAAGATGTACCAATGTTATGCATGGAAGAATTACAAGGACTAGCACAAGGCAATATAGCATTTTGACTAAAAGTAGTGCTAGTATCCACATGAGGCTCACTTGATGTTACCTTAGCAATCATGGCCTCATGAGCTATCTTTAGCACATTATGGGATACTAGTAGATCATCATGAGAGCTTGAGAGCTTTTCATGGCTTTCTTCCAATTTCCCATAATTGCTAGATAGCAACTCAAGTTGAGCCCGTAGCTCAACATTCTCCTTCAAAATGGATGTTTCACAAGAAATAGAGTTAGTAGCACAAGCATCATCGTTGACAACAAGAGGAGAAGGCAACTTGGCAAGCTCTTTCAAATAGGAAGCTTTAAGTTGAGCATGAGACTAGGTGAGTTCGATGAGCTCACTCCTAATGACCCTAGAGCCATTTTCGAGGTGCTCAAAGTCCTCAAGGAGTCTAGCATGAGCAACTTCAAGCTTAGCATTTTTAGTTTTGAAATCATTGGCCACCTCAAGAGCTCTATCATGAGATTCCCTCACTCTAGATAATTCTAGAGCAAAAGTCTCCTCAAGAGATTTAGAGGTGGTTTGTTCATGTTCAAGAGCTTGAGATAGCTTCACGATCTCATTTGCGTAATCTCGCTCATGAGCTTCCATTTTCTCAATGGTGGCCTCATGCTCCTCTTGATGAGATTCCAACTCCTCAATGTATTTCTTGCCTTCAATGGCAATGGACATTATTTCCATGAAGTTGGAATGAGCAATTTTATTTTTATGAAGAGCTTTAAAAATCATTTCCCCCTTCATTTTTAAGGAGGCAACATTATCATTCTCTTCATCATTATCCTCATCATCATTAGCATCAACATCATCATCAAGAGACATATAGGGGTTCAAGGTAGGAGATACCTTTGAAGCCTTAGCCATGAGGCAAAAAGCAATAGATGATAATGTAGGATCCCTTGAAGCACCATTAAAAACCACATCTTGTTCCATGGAATGTTGGGTTTCCTCTACATTGTTAGCACAACATTTCGAGGAAATAGATGTATTTTTATCATGTCAACAAGACATAACAAGCATATCATCATGAGATTTAGTCAAGCAATTTCTACATGATATGAAAGAACTATCAACACAAGCATGTGAAACATTTGGAGTGCTCGAAGTGTTAAAGCCCAAAGAAGGAGCATTGCAATAAGATAGTGAAGAAGGATCATCCACAATAAGCATACTATCATCATTGCAATGACCAACACTACTCACCATATCATTACCTTGTGGAAAACCACATGTAGGTGAAGTAGAAGAAGTTGAGAAGACTATACGACCGAAGATGGAGGGAGAACAAACATCCACACAAATATTGGACATACCATATTTATCTTTAAGCTTCGTCCACAACTCATGAGCATCCCGGAATGGCATGAGTTGAAATATAACTACATTGCTCAAAGCATCGAAAAGCACATTAGAAGCTTGAGCATTGAGATAAGAGTTTTTCTCATCCTCTAAAGGTAATCTTTGGGGATCTTTTGGAGGAGAAAAACCCATATCTACAATTCGCTCTAAATTTGGGTCCATGACCCTAAAGAGATTAAGCATGCAAATTGCCCAAACATCAAAATTTGTGCCATCGAAACTAAGAGTGTCAGAGAATCCTAAACCCCTAGTCGACATCATTACTCTCTAGGCGGTAAAGCCTAAAAAAGAGAGACGAGGCTCTGATACCAATTGAAAGATCGTGGATGTCACCTAGAGGGGGGGGGGGTGAATAGGCACTTTAAAATAATTATGGTTTAGGCTTGAACAAATGCGGAATAAACCTATCGGTTAATTTGTCAAGCACAAAACCTACAACAACTAGGCTCACCTATGTGCACCAACAACTTATGCTAAGCAAGATATATGACAAGAAACAATATGGCTATCACAGAGAAAAGTGCATAAGTAAAGGGCTCGGGTAAAAGATAACCGAGGCACGCGGAGACGATAATGTATCCCGAAGTTCACACCCTTGCGGATGCTAATCACCATTTGGAGAGGTGTGGAGGCACAATGCTCCCCAAGAAGCCACTAGGGCCACCGTAATCTCCTCACGCCCTCGCACAATGCAAGATTTCGTGATTCCACTAAGGGACCCTTGAGGGCGGTCACCGAACCCCTACAAATGGCAACCCTTGGGGGCAGTCACCAAACCCGTATACTTTGGCAACCCTTGGGGGCGGTCACCGGAACCCGTCAAATTGCTCGGGGAGATCTGCACAACCTAATTGGAGACCCCGACGCTTGCCCGGAGCTTTACACCACAATGATTGAGCTCCGAACACCACCAACCGTCTAGGCCGCCCAAGCACCCAAGAGTAATAACCTTCTCAACTTGAAACTTCCATGTATCACCGTGGAGAACTCAAACTGATGCACGAAATGCAATGGCAAGGGCACACGGAGTGCCCAAGTCCTTCTCTCCCAAATCCCACCGAAGCAACTAATGCTAGGGAGGAAAATGAGATGAAGAACAATAAGGAGAACACCAAGAACTCCAAGATCTAGATCCAAGGGGTTCCCCGCACATAGAGGAGAAAGTGATTGGTGGAAATGTGGATCTAGATCTCCTCTCTCTTTTCCCTCAAAAACTAGCAAGAATCCATGGAGGGATTGAGAGTTAGCAAGCTCGAAGAAGGTCAACAATGGGGGAAGAACACGAGCTAAAGAGATAAGGTTCATTGGGGAAGAAGACCCCTTTTTATAGGTGGGAAAAAAATCCAACCGTTATCCTTACAGCCCGCACAGAGCGGTACTACCGCCGGAGTGGTACTACCGCTCGTCCTCACGGTACTACCGCTAGGGATCGCGGTACTACCGTAAAGGGTAGCGGTACTACTGCTTGCAAGCGGTACTAAAAAAACATCTGTGCCTACCACCGCATGACTTGGGACGAGTTTTTGGTCCGGAGCAGTACTACCGCTGTAGGAGCCGCGGTAGTACCGCTCTGGAGCGGTAGTAAAAAATTACATCCGCTCCAATTCGCGGTAGTACCGCTGCAGCCTTTTCAGAACACCAAAACCGCCACAACTTCTGCAAACGGACTCCGAATTCAACGAAACCAAGTTTGTTGGAAAGCTAGCGACAAGGCCTAACACAATCTTGATAGAAATAACAATAAGAAGCAAATTAGAAAAGGACCAAAAGAAAATGGTGAGAACCCTTCCTCGAATAGGACCGGTAAAACCTCCAACACCGAAAACGCAATAGAAGAAGCATGTGAACTCTGTTTTCAATGAACTCGAGCTTGTCAAGAAGATGACCACAAGCTCTAAAACCTCAAAATAAAATACAAATAAGAATCAAGAAAGATGATGCAAGGATGCAATGGTTTGAGCTCTCGATGAACGATACTATCAAGCTAGTCACTTGAGAGCCCCCCTTGATAGTTCGGCTATCGATCCTATAACCCGGTCTCCAAACTATCACCATGAGACCAGTAAAATATAAAACCTATCAAGGGCAAACCTTTGCCTTGCACGAAGTCCACTTAAGCTAGATAATGATGATCTTGACTCCCTCAAGTTGGCCCACCTTTCTTGATTGCGCTCGCTCAACGAAGACTAGTTGATTGCTCCCCCATACTCCACTATGAGTGATCCACTCTTTGGCACATCTTCACAAGTCAATTGACACCAAAATGTATGGCAAGATTCAAGCACTTGATCTCTTCGTGATGCTCCACTTGAACTTGCACACGACAATCTTGATGACGATCACCATTTGATGTCATCCTATCCATGGGTTGAGTGATATATTCCTCTTGATGCAAGCCCATGAACACGTACCTAACCCCACATAGAACTCTCACATAGACCATGGGTTAGTACACAAAGCACAATGGACAATGCTTACCATACCATGGGATCACTTGATCCCTCTCGGTACATCTTCTACGCTTTTTGAGTTGATCAATTTGATTCACTCTTGACTTAGTATTGATCAACCTTGAAACTTTCCAACTCTCTTCATTTGGATGATGTCTTGAAGGTAAACATGAATGATCACACAATCTTCTTCTTCAAGACATGCTTGCAATAAGCTCAACACTCGCATGACCAATCTTTGAATAATTCCTTAATAGCACCTTGGTCAACACATAAACTCCTTGAAACCAACACATGGACTTCAAGAAAAGCCTATGGACAAATCCTTCCAATATAACTCAATGCAACCATTAATCTATAGAGAATTTCATCAATTACCAAAACCACGCATGGGGGCACCGCATGTCCTTTCAAACATTGTATCGTGCACTCTTAGATGTTAGTGGGTAAATCCTCGCAGCGGGGCGACCGACTGAGCGCAATGCTAGTTGCTTGCGACTCGTTTGATTGTGGGCGATCCGCGATCGAACGCTCCTCCCTTTGCCCATGTTTCATGAAACCTCTCTGCCACGTGTCGCACGACTGGTGGGTCCTAGCGACCACTTTTTTTTTACTTCATCCTCTCCTTTATCTCTATTCTCGGCCTTACATGTTCATCTCTCCCCTTTCTTTCATCTCTCGTTTATTTGAGAACGCCCTCCCGTCTGAACACATACCTTTTACTCCCCATCTGCCCTCTTACCCCTCTCTCCATATCTGCGACCATGGCCGCGGTGAGTTGTAACGACGGTGCGATGAGCTGGAAAAGGAAAACAGACCATAGGATGCTGCAATTGTGACCGCGGCTTGCTGGACCAAACCCCGACGAGTAGCGATGGTCGCCGTGGCGAGCTGAAACCACGATCGCAGTTTGCAAGTGAGTTTATTTTTTTGGAACCTTTTTTTTTTGACAAACTAATAGACAAGTGGTTTTTTTTTCCAGATGGAATAGAAGTGAGTTGATCCCTATGGCTTCCACACATCGGACGCACCACATTGTCTAGGAGCACGGTAGCATGGCATGGCTCGTATCACAGGTTATTTTCCCCACCGCACCCATCTCCAAGGACGAGTTCTCCCCAACCCCGACCGCTGCATCTCCTAGCACTAGCAGGCCCCGTCGCCGCCGCCGCCGCCGCCTGTCCTCGCCGAGGAGAAGGCGTCAGGTCGATCTCCGCGAGGACTTCCTCTCTCTGTAAGTCCAATCGGCAGAAGATAGCGGAACCGGAATCATACCTACCTTTTCTGCTCGTGAACCGGACGGACGAACCCTACCTATGATCCCCCCCCCCCCCCCCCCCCCCCCCCCCCCAATTAGGTTTCGTAATGATTTCCTCCAGTTTTTCCTGAATCCCAGAGTAAGCTCCGTATCGGAGATGTTCTTGGCTGTCTCGAATGTACTGGTTCAGTTAGGGATTTGGGGTTTCCTTGGTTCTCTTGGATCGGCGAAACAGCCAATGGACCAGGTCCTTTGTTGGTCTTGGATTTGGCGAATAGGCATTATCCTGTGTCCCGTCTCCTGTGGGACTGGATGTGCGGGAGCAGAATTGGAATTCAAATCAGATAGAAATTGTGTTGAGGTATGCTGGTTTTTCCAGAATGTGCCTCCCAATCATGTTAAATCTCCTTAACCACAGTGGGTTTCCGTCTTCGTTGATTCCAAATATTAGAGTAGTTTAGATACACCCGCAAAAAAAAAAGTAGATTAGATATGTGGAAGAAAGCTTCGTGAGGGATCACCTAGGTGGATCCGTGTGCAAAATGACATGATTTAAGGCCTAATATGTTTCTTGAGTGATTGACTGTTATAGTAATCTTGACAAAAACAAGTGTGTTAAAAAGCCTAATTAGAGAATTACACAGAATATCTGACCTTATTACTGTGATAAATTTTGGTTCAGTCATAAAGAGGATTGTAGAAATCACTTTGGGATGACAATGCAGGGAGAAACATTATGACTGAACTCGCGCTTCTTCAGAAAACAGGAGCATCCTTTTGTCTTACACTGCATAGCGATAGGAAATAGTATGGTAATTTCCTTATGTGGTTTAGGTGCATTTTTGGCACCAGCCTGTCAGTATCAGCAATCAAGTTAGTCCGCAACATTTTTGCTTGGCAGTTCTCCTCAACTTAATAGATATCTAGAGTAGAATAGATTTACTGCAACTGTGCTGTGTTTGTGTTGTTTGTGTTATTATTTCAGCATCTTAAGTATTCCCTTCTATTTTATATTGGTACATCACACTTGCAGTAACCATTTGGTCTAAAGGTGCTATTATTCTTATGGTTCATTTGAGACAACATTTGACCATTAAAATACAAAGGTAGATTTATTTCTCAAAATAAGAACATCTGCCTGCCTAAATGCTGCTTGTGGATTTAAGTTCTTGCACTTGCTTTATGCTCCTTGTTGAATAGAACTTCTTCAATTCTGCATGTGCAGGCCATTATAAATGTCAAGTACTTCGCATCCATTTCATGTGTTTTTCTTGTATTCCTGACAGCACGAATGTGCATTCTTCTTCTGATGCTATTTTTTCTGCAACATTGCTCTGGTGCAGTTCTCCCTTGCATCTGGACCAGCAGCTTGAACTGGAGTGAGCTGATGGAAGCTGAAAGAAGCCAGCTTAGTCCAATCGACCCAAGAAGAGCTCGGTTTCCTTGTTGCATAGTGTGGACTCCCATACCCTTCATCACATGGCTGATGCCATTTATCGGTCACATTGGCATTTGCAGAGAAGATGGTGTAATCTTGGACTTTGCCGGTCCAAATTTCGTGTCAGTTGACAACTTTGCCTTTGGAGCTGTTACACGCTACATCCAATTAAATGGTGATGAGGTCTGTACTTTGTGGTTTATATACTAATATTTACGCAGCATTCAAATCTCAAATCATACTATTACTCACAAGCCGTTAATCTCTTGTCACACGCAGTGCTATAAACTTCTTGACACCGGCGCAGAGACGACATGGGATGGTGCTCTGAGGAAAGGCGTGCAGGAGTTTCAGAACAGGAACTACAACCTGTTCACCTGCAACTGCCACTCCTTCGTCGCCAACAACCTGAACCGGCTCTTCTACGCCGGCCACGACAAGTGGAACGTGGTGAGCCTGGCCGCGGTGATGTTCCTTCGGGGCCGCTGGGTGAGCGCGGGAGCCGTGGTGAAGACCCTGGCGCCGTTCGTTGTGGTGCTCGCCCTTGGCGTTCTCCTCGGCGGCACGACGTTCTTGCTCGGTCTCCTCGCCTTCGCAGCCGTCATGGCCGGGTGGTTCCTCGTGGGCACCTACTGCATCAAGGGCCTTGTGGAGCTGTAGCTGCAGCACACCGGGCTTGAGTTTGGATTGGGGACTTGGGGGGTCTCCTTGTGATTCCTTGTGCCTTAACCTTGTCTTTAACTTGTGCATCTTCTCATAACCTTGTACATCTAACAGTAATCGTGCTGCAATTAGTGTTGAATCCAAGATTAATTGCAATTAATGTTGTTTCCAAATCAGGATTAATGTAATTAATGTTGTTTCCAGATTGTCGGTGGTGTGAGGAACATATCAGGTACGGAGTGTGCTTTCTTATAAGCAAGTACTCCCTCCGTCCCACAATGAGCGGGAGTAGTTCTTTGATTGAAGTCAAACTTATAGTAACATTATGAACATTTACAGTAACAAATTTATATGATGTGAAAGTAGTTGCAATGATGAATCCAATGATATTATATTTGATGGTGTACATGTTAATATATTTTTCTACAAACTTGTTGAAAGTATATAAAGTTTGACTATAGACAAACTTAATATGTGGAGTAAATAAAAATGAAGGAGTACTAGATAGATGAGCGATAATGGTATTTTTGCCTGTCTTAGAAACTACTCTCTCCATCCCATAATATAAGAGAAGGAGGGAGTAGTTGCCAAATCTAGACGGCCTCAGCGCGTTAATTGGGACCGGATTGTGTCCAAATTTACTTTAGTTATATATAGATTTTCTAGGTCATCCTATATAGATAAATAGTTTTTTGCTAATAGAATATGGGAAAAGCTTGTGAACAGCCCGTTGATCCAACACCGCGCGTCCGCCGCCTTGAGTGTGTGACGCGTGTCCCATGCGTGGCCCGCAACTACATCTTTACTGTAATTTTTCTACAATAACATCTGTGTTGCAAAAGTATCTTCCGCAACAACACCGGTGTTGCAAAAAAGTGGATACGGAAAAAAAAATATGCAACAAGACGCGTGTTGCAAAAAATATATGCAACAAGACCTCTGTTGCAAAAAAAAAAACCACAAGACCTCTCCTGCAAAAAATATTTTTGCAACACTAACCTCGTTGCAAATATTTTTGCAACAAGACTTGTGTTGCAAAAGGAAACTTGCAACACACTCTCTGTTTCAGAAATGAGGACAACACTAAGCCATGAGATACAATGGATCTGACGACTTGCAACAGAAAGCACATGTTCGCTGGTACGACACGTGCCCCACGTGACATGTGCCCCTGACTCCTCGTGACCCTTCTCTAATTTTTCTGCAACAAGTCCAATGCTGCAGAAGTTTCTCCTGTAACATAATATATGTTACAAAAAAGTGAAGACAATTTTTTCAACAAACCTCAGTTATAAAAAAAACTGAAACAAGACTTCAATTGCAAAAAAAACAACTGCAACACAGACTATGTGTTTCAGAAAAGTAAATAGCGGTTCCGACGTTTTGCAACAAGCATCCTGTTGCAGGACTTGTTCCGCAACACCGCCCTTGTTGCAAAAGGGAGGTGGCGCTTGTATGTGGGTTAATAGGATGGACATCCCCGCATCCATCCGACGGCCAGCAAAGCGGTGGATGTTTTCTAGCTATCTGTCGGCGGACGCGTAGCGTGACCCATCGAATCTTACATTCTTAAAAGGTTGGTCCCAATTCTCTCAACATGCAAAGTGTCCACTTCATCATCCCACTAAGCAATGAATTTAAGTCTTCTCTCCCACTAAGCCATGCAAAATCTGCCACATAAGCGAGTCATGCATTTAACTTATAAATTACATTTTTTTGCATTAGTCTATTCATGTAATGCGGTCACATCATATATTCATGTTAGTCATCATTAACATGTTTGTTCGAAATGACATATTTAATTGTAATCAAATCTTACATTCTTAAAAGGTTGGTCCCAATTCTCTCAACATGCAAAGTGTCCACTTCATCATCCCACTAAGCAATGAATTTAAGTCTTCTCTCCCACTAAGCCATGCAAAATCTGCCACATAAGCGAGTCATGCATTTAACTTATAAATTACAATTTTTTTGCATTAGTCTAATGCTGCCACATCATATATTCATGTAATGCTGCCACATCATATATTCATGTTAGTCATCACTTAGTCATCATATATTCTATTTTAGACATTTTCTTTTATTGACTTTCAAGCTTATACTTTCTTTTCATTAGATTTAGTTATTTTTGTCAACTACTTACACATTTTTTAACAAAGTTACCGCAGCAACGTGCGGGGAGAGAGTCATCCTCACTACTCTATTTCAGAATTACACATTAAATCCAATTCATCTTCTGCTGCAAAATAGTTCTTATTTTTATTTTCTTACTCTTTTTCTCCTTTCACCCCTCTCTTTCAAATTGTTTATTACGCTACCATCCCGCTGCAATGTGCGTGGTATTGTCTAGTATAGATAAATAGTTGATCTTACTATCTATGATAACGTTTGTAAGTGCATCTAGTGCATCTTAGTGATTTTGGTGTATTGAAGACTTATAGATTAAGGGACTAATATGTTTGTGAGTGTACACAGACTCTATAAGTCGATGAGGAGTTTGATATTTACGATCAAAGTTGACCCCTAAAAATGAATGTCTTCAGCTGAAGACTTTGGTCTCCTGAAGATTTTGAAAGTGAAGAATGGTGTGACCTTGAATACTTGAATATTCATGCGAGGATTATGGAGCGTGAAGACTTTTGTTTTAGTAGTTTCATTTTCTCCTTCTTGAGTCATAGGAAACACTGTACTATTAAAGGGGGTCGAGGTAATACTAAGAAAACTGATTTCCAAGTGATGCTTATCTCAAAATCCTACACCTACCCAATCCTTTCGAGTGAAGCCATTGAAAATCTCATATCAGTTCAAAATCCTACACCTACCCAATCCTTTCGAGTGAAGCCATTGAAAATCTCATATCAGTCCAGTCAATTTCTTCAGTGATAGAGACGTAGATCTTCTGGTCTCTAAGGAATTTGTTCTGACTGAGGAATTAGGAATTTGTCAGTGCGGATTGCCTACACAGTGAGGAACATGATAGTCCTAAGGAATTTGAACCTCATATTTCTGACTGTTGCTGTGCTATGCGCCAGCTGTCCAAAATATCTACCCACCTAACGGTCATATCATTAAAGAGCATTTATGTCTTATCATGTCGAGCTGCTCCGTAGGCTATAAATAGTCATCCCCCTGCAATCACTAGCTGGTTGGCTGCTCCGAGAGAAACTGATATTTGTCATTGAGAGCATCCCATCCTCCAAGGACTTTGAGCAAAAATCATCAAGTGAGGAAAAACCCAAAACTCAAACCCAAACACCTACAAACCCAAAGTGATTGAGCATCACTGAAAAGATTGTTCCTGTGTGGAACCGACACTTGTTACCTTTGAGGACTGTGCATCCTCCAAACGGTTAGGCGTCATGGTCTGAACATCCAAGAGAAATTGTGGATCGCCGAGTGTCCAAGTCTGTGAAGGTTTGGAAGTCACCTGAAGACTTACCACGGGTGACTGGGCGAGGTCTGCGTGACTTTAGCTCAAGGAGAATATAGTAAGGACTGTGTGTCTTCGAGTTTAAATACTCAGCCACTCCAACCAGACATACTGTCACAACAGTTGGAACTGGTCTACCGAATCATTGTCTTCACCAAGCCAACTGGTTTTATTTTCTCAACCCTTTCATTTCCTCATTCATGTGTTGATGAACCTGATCATTACTGTTTGAAGACTTTGACTGACGACTTTCTCTAATTCCTCAATCATATTTCTCCAGTCTCAAAGTCTTCAGCCTGCTTATCCCGTTTTCATGCTACCTGTACTCTGTGCTTGTTTTTATTTCATCATGATGACTATACTGTTGCTCTGTTATGTTTATACCTGAGTAATTATTCCGCTGCTAGTGTGTCGTTGCTTAGGAACTTCTTCATCTAGGAATTCCTCAGTGATGAATTTGTAAGAATCGCCTATTCACCCCTCTCTAGTCGATATAACGCGCTTTCAATTGCACGCAAAAGGCTCCTTTGTAGGTTTGGGAGGTTCTCACTCCAGTCAGTTTGCCTTCAGCACACAAATGCGACGCGCTAGTTAGATTAATATTCAACAGTCTTTCTTTCTTTTTCTTCCAGCTTTGGTCCTCAAACCGCCCCCCTCCCCACCCACACACACATAATCAACTTAGCCAAATTGCAAATTCAGCCAACTTGCATATATTATCTCCAACCCAAATTATTCGCTTTAGATTTTTGTAGACAACGATGTATCTAACGGTAAAACATGCCTAGATACAGATGTTTAACAACTGATTCTTCATACGCCTCTACTAAAAATGCGCCATGTCCATCGCTAAAGGCCCTGTTTGGAACACAGGAAGCTTGTCCAAACCAGAGAAAACCGAATTCACGGTGAAATATATCCGTTCAAAAGTTGGACTTTTGGTTTTGTTCAAATGAAACAGATCATTTAGTGATCTAAATGATCTAAATTCCCAGCAGGTCACCATCGACTACTGACCGCCGTCCGATGGCGACAATGGGGGGCCCCACCCCCCGGATCGGACGGCGGAGGAGCGCCGGTGGCCGGCCGCGACGCATGGTGGAGCCCTGTTGGAGTCCAGGGAGACCGAAAGAGGACGAGAGCGAGAGACACACACGCGCACAGTCACACGCAGAGAGGGAGAAAATAAAGGGGGCTCGTCGGGCTCGCGCAGGGCCGAGAGAGAGAGAAAAAAAAGAGAGAGCTCGCTCATTCCCATTCCCATCCCCCCACCCCCTCCCCTCGTCGGAGCTGCGCCGCCGCCGCCTCCCAATCCGCCGCCGCCGCCCATGTCAAAGACGCCGGGGAAGACGCCGCGGACGCCCAGGCGGATCCTGGAGTCCTACACCATCAAGGGATCCGACGGCGTCATCCGCCGTGAGCCCTCCCCTCCCTCCCCTCCCCTCCCCCCGATTTCTCCGTTCGTGATTCCAGTCCGGTCCGGTCTAGTTTGCTTCCGAGATTTTTTCGGCGGATTTTCGGGTGCCCGGGCGGGATTGCTCCGATTTCGACGGGTTTGGGGGGCCGGGGTCATGCCAGATGCAGAATCTGCACTCCCCCCCTGGGAAAAATATATCTGGTGCTAGCATGCCGTACATCCTGAAATGGTCCGAGCATGCTGTAAATCCTGGTGTCTTCTTTAATTTTACCGCTTTGGTTTCTTAATCTACTTACCCTTGAACATTCGGGGAAGGCACTGTCAGTCCAGAACTGGGGTTAAGCTGGATTTGGGCTTTAGCAGGGTTAGTTAGTGTCTTCTTTATATCATTCGGATTAACACTCACTCCCGAGTATGCACATGGAGCTGGAGGACTTAAGAGTAGCTCTGTCGGCTGAAACCCTAAAAGCTTATCTTTGGGTACAATGTAAGTCCTTTTGCTAACCGAGCCAAAAGGATTATGATGGGAGGTTATGTGGAGGCTGATCCTAGGCTGCACACCTTGTATTTCTTGTGCTGAAATTCCTCAGTTCAGGATGTCGGCGGCAATAGTTCGCCGTAAAGTGTGATAACCTTGTGCCATATCAGTTCTGGGGCAATTAAACATCGCTATCCTAGTCTTGTTAGTACCACTTTCCAGTTTTAGCTTAGCATTTAAGCCCATGGTGTGTTTTGTTTCAGCTGGGGACTCTGTGCTGATGAAGGCGCCCGACACATCAAAGCCTCCGTATGTGGCCAAGATTGAGGAAATCGAGGCAGCAGGACCTCGGGGCGCAAATGTCAAGGTTAAAGTGCGCTGGTACTACCGACCGGAGGAGTCCATTGGTGGGCGCAGGCCATTCCATGGCGAAAAGGAGGTGTTCCTCTCTGACCACCAAGATGTGCAGAGTGCTGACACCATAGAGTGCAAGTGCAACGTCTACAGCTTCCGGGACTACACCAAGCTTTCTGCTGTCAATCCTGAGGACTATTTTTGCCGCTTCGAGTACAAGTCAATCACAGGCAGCTTTGTGCCTGATCGCATTGCTGTGTAAGAATTTAAGCGAACCTCTGTTTTTCTATATCATATCTTACTACTTCATAAATTTCAATATTTTGCTAGCATCTTTAGACAATTAGTTTGATACTGAAGGCAGTTGAGCAAAGTAGTCATTTCATTTGATGGCGTTGAGTGAGTCATTGTTTCTTACTCCCTCCGTCCGGAAATACTTGTCGAAGAAACGGATGAAAATGGGTGTATCTAAAACTAAATTGTGTCTAGATACATCCATTCTTCCGACAAGTATTTCCGGACGGAGGGAGTACTTATGGTTTTCCTCCATGAATCAACCTATTGTTTTTTCCCTCCAAAACCTTTGGCTTTGTGCTCCCATGGTTGATAATTTATAATTTGTTCTCTCGTTACCATGATTCCATGAGAGATGAGTTTATAGGAGATACTCTCTACTGTAACCCTATTAGTCCTTTTGGGACATGATTCACTGTGTGTTGGCTATGTTCTGTTGTGCCAGATTGAACTAGGTACATGATTTACCAGTACTGTTGCTGCAACGTCTGAGTCTCAGGGAAGCCTTTATAAGACCTGTCTTGTTGATTTTGGCCAAACTATATCTTTGCTCTCTTATAGTGCTCTTTTTGACTAGCATGCATATTACCTTTTGGGATACATTGTATCTCTCTTTTATGACAGACAAAACATGTTTAGTTTTTTTATTGAAATAATTAACTGCCTTCCATCTCTTGTTGTAACAATACCAGGTTTTGTAAGTGTGAGATGCCATACAACCCTGACGATCTTATGATCCAGTGTGAGGAATGCTCTGATTGGTAAGTTTCAGGTTATGCATTCATTTAATTTCTCTATATCAGAACGGTAGTAACACGGAGGCTGTCTTGCATTTGTGTCATTCAATGAAGTCAAGATGTTGAGCATCCTATTACCTTCGTAAAAGCATGGTCCTCACTAGCAGCGAAGCAACTAAATTTCACAGGGGCAAACTACACAACTGATAAAGAAGGCTCTTAGTAGGCTAATAAGTTAATCTACCACTGGTTACTGCAATTTGATAGTCTGATACTGAACATCAGAGAAAATTTGAGTACTAATGGTTCATTTTGGGCTGTAGTGTTGCATAGTCTAATTCCTGGCTTTTTGATCGAAATAGATAGCGATTCCATTTTTTGTGATATCCACCTGAGTGAGTTGCGCTTTTGAGTTCTTGACTTTCCATAGATTGTACATTCTTCACATGCATTTATTGTCTGCAAGTAAAAAGTTGATTACTCCTTTTCACAGAATTTTAAGTAACCATTGCTTAATGATATTTATAAACAGCAGTGCTACACGTACGACAACTTTCCATCCGATGCCGTACGACACTAGTCAGTCACCCTTGGATCAAGTCATTACTTTAGGAACAGACGCAGGATCACCATGCCGTACGCAAATACGATAAAGTTAGTCGTACGCAAAGCAAATTCGATTTATAAATTCCAATAAGATAGTGAGTTGAGAACATTATAAAGTCTTCACATACATCATCCATTTTCATGTATCAGCCTCTCTGTAGCACTTTCAGCTTTTTGAGAATTTTGGCAAACTCGTATCTTTCAACAGCAGTTTCAGAATATCTTGTCGATGCCCTGAAACATTGTGCCCTCCCAGGTTTCACCCTGCTTGTATTGGAAAGACAATCAAAGAAGCAAAGAAACTTGAGAATTTTACATGCGAAGGTTGTGTTGCTGAAAATGGAAATGGAAATGGAAATGGAGTCAAGAATGAAAATTCGCATGAATCTACAGGCGAATCAGATGAGAAGGTAATTAATCTGATGCTTTGATTGATTAAATTGTTGCTGCGTCGGTTCTTCATTTGTATCACAAACAAAACCAGCGGTTCAAAGGTTATTCTAGTTTAGTGGAAGTAGGCAGAGATGATCTTGCATTTCCCAACAGTCTGCAATTCCATTTCCCAACAGTCTGTAGTGTTGCATTTCCCAGCTGCCTTGTATTTTCTTTCTTTTTGAGATATCCGTCATGTATTGTTGCCTTGTTGGAGGTACATATAACTGCTTTAAAGAAGGATGGACCTGGCGTAGTGGTGAAGTACTCCCCACTTGTGCCAAGAGCCCAAGAGGTCCTGGGTTCGGCCTCTCTGCATTGCACTGTGCAGGGGTAAGGCTTGCCTGGTATAATCCTTGCCCAGACCCCACATGGCGTGGGACCTTCTAGCACCGGGTCTGTCCTTTTTACATATAATAACTGCTTAAGAGTAGGGGCCCATTGGCCGTTGGGACCCAACACATGGAAATACATGAGTAGAAGAAACACATGAATTATACTACTCCCTTTGTTCCTAAATATACGTCCTTTTAGAGATTCCAATAAAAGACTACATACGAAGCAAAATGAGTGAATCTACACTCTAAAATATGTCCATATACATCCGTATGTAGTCTCTTATTGAAATGTCTAAAAAGACTTGTATTTAGGAATAGAGGTACTAGTATATAGGAATGACATCGAAACTCGATGTAATTGAAAACAACCGCTGGCATGATGTTTCCGTCGACATGTCCGTTATATGTGTGTGTGTGTGTGTGTGTGTGTGTGTGTTGTGACTAATTGATCTCTGCACTACGTTCAGCAGGTGCAGTCGAAGCGGCGACGGCGGTGAAGGCGAAGGCGATCTGGGCGGAAGTCCTCCATCTCTTCACGCATGTGACGCGGTGGATGTACATTGCTGTTTCCAGTTTGATGTAGAACGAACCTGTATTGAGAGTCTCTTCTAGAGTCTGGCATTCGGCCAGTTTGCGACTTTGCATATCCATGTGGACCTACCTGTTAGAGGGAGTAATTTTTCTCTCTTCTTTTTTCCTTCCCCCTTCGTGTTGACATGGACATTTGTGAGTGAGCTTAAATGCCCTTTCTTCATTGACTAGACAAACAGGATACCATGTTTTTTTCTTTTTTTTGGGGGGAAGAAAGAAAGAAAAGAAACAGGGTTTCAAGTGAATTCCCTTCGACTAGGAAAAAAGCTCAAACTGTTTTTTTTGACGAAAAACAACTCAAACTAAGGCCCATCGTACGAGCACCGACGTCGTCGCATATTGGCCCGGTACGAGCCCATCTTACATGCCGGGCCGCACCTCAATCACCGGCCCATAACTAAACCCCGCGGCTTATCCCCACCCCCGGCGCTGCACTGATTGACACCACCACCAGTGGCAGCAGCAGCAGCAGCAGCAGCACCGCAATGGCGACGCTTCTCCTCCCCTCCCACGCGGCCAGCCACCACCGCCGCGCCGTCTTCTCCGGCGGCGCGCACCATCACCCGCTTCTCCAGCCGGACCTCCTCGGGGACGCCCTGCACGCCGCGGCGAGCAGGAGGCGCAGGCCCATCGCGGTGGCGTGCCGGGCGGCGTCAGCCGCGGCCAGGGCCAAGGCGCCCCCGACCGCGAACGCGGGCCCGCCGCCGCAGGCGCTGGCCAAGGAGGCGCACAAGTACTTCGACCACGCCGTCGTCAGCGTGCGCGCGGGGGACGGCGGCCACGGCGCCGTCCTCAACATGCCGCCGGGCCCCTCCGCGGACGCGGCCCCCGCCAAGACCCGCGGCGGCGGCGGCAGAGCCGCCGACAAGGGCAAGGCCAAGAAGGGCAGCGGGAAGAAGGTGTCGTTCAAGCGGAACTACGATGGGTCGGTGTCGCTGCCCGTGGGCGGGCACGGCGGCGACGTGGTGCTCTACGCCGACGAGGCGGAGGAGTCGCTGCTGGGGTTCCACGCCAAGGCCCGGCACTGCGCCAAGAGGGGCGGCAACGTCGGGGCCACCGGCACCCTCAGCTCCCGGATGCACAACGGCTTCGCCGGGGAGACGCTCAGGATACCCGTGCCTGTAGGTTTGTAGCCCTGGTGCTGTGAACGCGGAGCATTATTATTATTTTTGCTCTGTCGCTCTGTGAGGTTAGGTGTTCGACTCTGATGCCTTGCCTGCTCACTGAATTGCAGGTACAGTTGTGAGGCGCAAGAAAGGGTCTGTTCTTGCCGATTTGGCTCATCCTGGTGATGAGGTGCTCGTCGCTAGGGGTGGACAGGGCGGGGTGAGTTGGTAGATGTTATGCTATATTGTCGTGTTAGAATGTTAACACAGAATGACTGAATTTCTGTCTCCAAACGCGTACGACACTTAGCAAACATTTCGACAACTATGCTAGGAGCCATGGGTTTTGCTTTAGCAATAGCAGACCAAAGTTATTCCTTATGGACAGCACAGATACTAAAGAGCTTAGTAACCATTTCATGATGATGCTCTGGTTTATGGCACTTGCAGGAAAACTGTGTAAAGTGCTTGCTAAGTATCGTAGTTAACCAATTTTAACATGTCAAGATGCATTTGTGTAGTTTCAACTCATTCAAGTTGAATCGTTCAACCCCTGAACCTGTATCGGATATTATACTCAAAGTTCATTCTGAGGTCTGTATCGGAGTCTATAACTAGATTGTTACCGGGTAAGATTGTGTTACCAACGGATGGCATTTAGGACAGTAAAATTGAGCCCAATCCCAGCCCTCGCACGCCTCCTTCATTTTTGGCCATCCGTTTTAGTGATGAGGCGGTTATGTCCGTCGGATCTGCTGTTTCTTACGACCTCCAATGCACGTTAAAATCCCTGGCCCAATTGTCCTAAAGGGCTGCTGCTCCGAGAGAAAAATCTGAGCTTGTATATGACCAGGTGGGTATGGAGACAATTGCACATATCCGTCACTGTGACTAATTGAGATGATGATAACCATGCCTATTCCTCTGAAACAGATTCCAGTGTAGCTGAGTATGTGATTACCTCATGTAAAACAGTGTAGTGGACACTTTTCATTGTTTTCTGATATTCTTTTTCATTTGGTATGATACATATGCTTGCTAATATTATTATGGTTTTACATATTTACTTCACTTCTGCAGATTAGCTTGATTGATGCGCCTGATTACAAAAGGGGGAAAGCCATGGCTTTATCGCCTAATGTCATGCGTGATGTTACTGATAAGGTAAGTTGTTACCTATGAAATAATCCTGGATTTGATGTTATAGATTCGATGCTGTTTTTACTAATAAGTTGTCTTATTGGGGTTGTTAAATTGGGGAAGGATTGATTGGAATAAATGCTCTGTGTTTCTTATAGTGCACTGCTTGTTAAGTGTTTATTTTTATTTTTGAGAAAATGCAAAAGTTTTGTGGCTCATTGTATTGAAAAGGTAGGAACAAACTTCCCGTCAAAAAAAAAAAGGTAGGAACAAACTTAGTTAGTAATTACACACCCAAACTTAAGTACTCCCTCCGTTCACTTTTGTAAGTCGTTTCAGACAACTCAAAATAGGCTGTTTTGCACATTGTCTGAAATGTCTTCAAGGTCTTATAAAAGTGAACAGAGGGAGTAGTAATTATACATACCCACTGGCTACACTAATACCACACGAACAAACTTGTGCATCAGAGAGCATAGTGTAATCTAGTTCTCTGCCTTCACTCGAAGTTCACACATGTCCAGCAATACTCTAGCTGTTTGCATGTATCCAATTGTTGTTCTGCCTATCGCAAATTACCAATTGAGCGGTAAACAACAGATGCTCAGCCACTAATGCCAATGAGTACGTGCGGACTCTTGAACCACTGAACAGGTGCTATTCGTTGTTGTTTGGTTCTATACTTCTATCAGTATGGTGTAGGATTATCCAAAGATTTCAAATAACGACATCTTTATTTGCTGCTTCATTGTTGTTTGGCTCTGTACTTCTATCAGTATGGTGTAGGATTATCCAAAGATTTCAAATGACATCTTTATTTGGTGGCTACTATTCTCCATTTTCACCTCCATTTTTTTTTGGTGATTTTGTATCATCTCTTGTTTCTGTAGGTATTAACTCATGGCCAGCCTGGTGAGGAAATAAGCTTGGAGTTAATCTTAAGGGTGGTTGCAGATGTTGGCCTTGTGGTAAGAGTGTTGCACTACTACGTACATCTCATGTGTATTTGCTTTTGTTTTTCGTTTTAAGGAAAAAAAGTGTTCAGATCATTTTCTATATCCAAGAGTCGAGATATCAGATGGCTCTGCTTTAGAAGGGTTGCAATTGCTAGGAGTCCTTTCCGTTTCACTTTTAGGGTTCAATGTTGGATTATCAGGTTTTCACGGCTTGCTTCAGATCTATTTCTTTGGCATATCACAATGTTGGCCTAATCGTCTTCATTTGCATTTTCAGGGACTTCCAAATGCTGGAAAATCAACACTTCTATCAGCTATAACACTTGCAAGACCAGACATTGCTGATTATCCGTTCACTACATTGATGCCAAATCTTGGCCGGCTTGGTGGAGATCCCACTTTAGGGGCTATGCAGTTTTCCTCTGGAGCAACATTGGCAGATTTGCCAGGTCTTATTGAGGGCGCTCATCTGGGCAAGGTACTGCTTTCTTTTGTGTTATTTGCAAAATATTTGTTTGAAGATAAGGTCTTGTTGCTTCCCGTGGTTGGCCTCTGTGGATTCATCATGTGGTTTAATTACACTGCAGGGTCTTGGTCGCAATTTCTTGAGACATTTGAGGAGAACGAGGGTAATTGTCCATGTCGTTGATGCTGCTGCTGATGACCCTGTGAACGATTATAAGATTGTCAGAGATGTAATTTCTAATTGCTTTCATCATTCCTAAGTCATATTCTGTTTTGAAAATTGCGATCACATTCATTATATAGTCTGTCCATAGTTATAGCCCTGAACCTGGAAGCTGTTGTTACACTAACGTCAGTAGTGAGACAGTTTGACATGTTTGTTTATCATGTGTTGGGGGCATAATCTTATTGCCAATTGTATATAGGAAGTTTAATCAATAGAACTAAAGGGAAGGGATTGAAGTAGCGGAACTTGCACCAACAATTCTGTTGGCTGTTAAGTGTTAAGTACTACTCCCTCCGTTCCTAAATATTTGTCTTTTTAGAGATTTCAAATGACTACCACATACGGATGTATATAGAAATATTTTAGAGTATAGATTCACTAATTTTGCTCCGTATGTAGTCACTTTTTAAAATCACTAGAAAGACAAATATTTAGGAACGGAGGGAGTAGATCCCAGTTGGCAACTTGGCAGGATTTGTAGGATAATAGTTGCTTTGCTAAGGGAGTGCAAAATCTTATATTTTGAATGCAAGTCTTGTGAAAAACTGAATCATATGTCTATGTTTGTTTCTTAAGTATTATAGCTTTTGTGTTGAATGATCATCTAACAACCATCTCTGTACAGGAATTAAGGATGTATAACCCCAAATACCTGGAGCGGCCTTATGTTGTGGTCCTGAACAAGATTGATCTTCCTAAGGTGCAATTTCATACTTAATTTGAATCAAACTATGGTTTCCCTAGTTTTTAGCCTTTACTTTTCTATTTCAACCAATCTCCTGAAAGTTTGATCTTTCTTGGCATTGGTTGGAGTCCTAACAATTGTTTTCCTCCTTGTAGGCCCAAGATAGGTTATCTTCATTAGCACTTGAAATATCTTCAGTAGGCTGTGAAGAATGCCACGACAACAATACCAGCAAAGAAAAGCTAAATGAAAATTTCAACAGACACCATATGTCAGAAGACGATGATAAGGAACTTGGGGACTATCCAAGACCTCAAGCTGTAATCGGTGCAAGCGTACTGTAAGTCTCCTCACCTGACCAACTAAACACATGTTGTACCGTGTTCTTAAACAGCTCATAATATTGGATATTTGGTTAACCTGTGCACAATGACACAAGCGTACTGCAAGTATACTTAATCTGTTGTTCCTGTTTAATGTTTGCTTAAGTTTGTGCTTGCATTGCTGTTCATACCACAAGTTTTTTCGAACAGTGCTTCAACTGTCCTCAAGTTGTACAAATTGAACATTTTTCACTTTAGATTCCTCGGTGTTGCAAGAAGCTGTTCTTTTCTGCCGCTGTAAGATCTCATTTCCATTGTTTTCCCACCCTTTGCAGGAGGCACATCGGGATCGACGAGATGCTGAAGGAAATCAGGACAGCCCTGGGAAAATGCTCCGATCACATGTCACCAGGACCATGAATCTGAAAGCCTGCATGCTGGAGCCCTAACATGAGTCCAACACCTGGAAAGGATCGAGCCGGATTGAATGGTTCTTCGACAACAGCGTCAGTTGAGTCTGTCCTTGGCTCATGACGCCGTTGGCAATTCCTGGAGGACAAAAACTACCAGTCTGATTGTCCAAAATCCTGACACGGAGCGCTTCGGTGTCTGCCACGTTAGCTCGAGCACGAGCAGTTGCAGATATCCAGGCTACACCTCCATCTGTATTCAGTGCTAGAGATAGAAATAAATCAGTTGTGTGAAATATTGAAAAACTAATGGGGACTCATATATATTCGTGTGCACGTATTAGTGAAGATTTGAGAATCATATCTTCCGTACTAAAGGACTAGTAGAAATTGTCTATATGGACTCATTAATTGTTCTCTCTGCTTTACTTATATAGCTGAGTAACTGACAAAGCTTTGGCCTTTACCAAATAGTTTGCTTAATGTTCATATTTGTTCTTCATTTACACATTGTCCATATCTATATGTATGTTGTGCTATATATTGAAAACTAGTGTCAACAAAAATGTGCACATTTTGTGAAGGTTTGTTTGATATCCACATTTCTTTTAATGAATTGCTAATAGAAAATGATCAACATAAACAACTCATCCCTTGTAAATATCCGGTCTTGGCTAATTTTAGTAAAAATATCACATTTTTTTTATTTTTAATGCTCATATTTATTATCTTTCATTTGCACCTTGTCATATGTATTCAGCGCTAGAGATACAGTGAGATATTGAAAAAACTAATGCGTACACATATACATTTATGTGTACATATTTGTGAAGATTTGTGATGCACATTTTCCATGGAACCAGAACGTAAACGTGTTCTGCAGATATACATGCATGGACGTTTTCAAAATTGTACTAAGGCAGCGACAGTTAATTTGGATCGGAGAGGATACGTTCTTTCATATCTTCTGAAATGAGTGGCTAGCAGAAGACCAGACTCGTCCTTTTCATTTACATTAGACCAGACTTGTCCTTTGTTGTTATTTGATCTCCGGATAATATAGCAAGATAAAGTATTCACATTCATAAATATTTCGTTTTAATGTTCGCATTTATTAACTTTCATTTACATCTCGTCCATATGTATTCAATAATAAAGATGTGAAGATATAAGTTGTACCCACTTTATTTGCGAGATTTGAAACTCACTCTTCCCTGATAAATGGCCACCAGAAATTCATCTATATAAAGGACTCATCCCTTGTAATTCTCTTGCATCTCATCATGTCTAAACTTAATCTAGGATTACATATTCTTGCCATATATGCTGTTTTCGTTGCTCACCAAATCCATGGAGGTGGATTGCATCCAACCAACCAAAAGGTAAGCGTGTTGTTCCTACAAATTTGAGTAATTAGTAGTTCGAACCAAGGGGTGATATAGCAGCGAAAATAGAAAGGATTGTTCATTCTATAGAAAAAAAATATTCCTTACCAAAAGAAGGTGAAAATAGAGAAATGCAACTATGTGATGAACTACAACCATTTCTCTCATAGCGAAGGTGTAGGAATTTGGAGTATAGGAGTTGTTGGGGTTATTCGAACTGGATTTTCTTTTAATTTCCTAATTTTCATCTTTGTACTATGTATGAGTGGTTTTTTTATATGAATGGCAAATCTGCATGGTTTGATTGCCACAAAGGCATGGGGATAGGGCTGGTGCCTCTTAGATTCGATGCATGGTACATGATTGGCTGATTTTACACATTATAGTTTGTTTTCTAGTCTTTAAAATGTATATTTTGTACTCTACATGTTTCATTTTAAGCTATGCGTATTTAGTTCTACCTTTAAAATGTATATTTTGTGCACAGAAGGTTTTTTAGTCACCCGCTATAACTATTTAAGCTATGCATATTTAGTTTTTCCTTTAAAATGTATATTTTGTTCTCCACATGTTTTATTTTTTTTAAAGCAACAAAAGCCGAACAAGCAATATCTGGATTGCATACTCACTCTGAAGCCTTACAGGCATGGTATGCACATGCTTCTCCATCAAAAAAGTTCCAATGACATCGTTTATGTGAGTCACTCTATCCTGGAACTTTTAACAAGCCAATGTTTTCTTACCGTCACTTTCAAAGTTTTTAACTTTCTGCCTTCTACAGTTTGCGACACATAGGACACATCCCGGTAGCTACTATGGACTTGCTGCTACAATGGATGTGTACGGACACAATATCAGTGCTGGTCATATCATAACATCTATTTGGATTGCTAACATGGAGGGTGATCCAAAGACAGATGAGAATGCAATTTGGGTCGGGTGGCAAGTAAGTCGTAATTTACATATATTATGATTTTTACAGATTGTAGCCATCTTACCATCATTAATTTGGACGTACTCGATGCCATTTATAATGCTCTTAATGTCTCTTCAGTTTCTTCCCAGGTTGACCCAAAAAAATATGGGGACTCACATACTCACTTCTTCACGAGTTGGACGGTATGTTTCTGCCTTTTCACTCAAACTATGTTCCTCAACTGTAGCACACAAAGCTAGAATATCTAGTGACCATATAACTTTGTGTGAAACAGAGAGACACATATCATACAGGGTGCTATGACATGGACTGCCCTGGTTTCCAGCTTGTTAAGGGGTCAAAAATCGCTCCGGGTGGCACAATACAACCAGTCTCTCATGTTCATGGTGTACGTCAAAAGATTACAATTAAAGTGTTTAGGGTAATTAACTATATCTTGCTTGTATACTTTCCAATTGTAAGCATATTGATCATAATGATCTAATCACATGTTGCTGAATTTGTGGCATACATTACTCAAATTGCTTCTATTACATGGCAGGAAAAATCCACGGGAAATTGGTGGATACACTACGGCTTCAATAAGGCCCCAACACCGGTGGGCTATTACCCAGCAAAATTGTTTGACAAGTTATCGAAGAAGGCGACCCAAATTTCAATTGGTAGCATTGTTGGGGGGAGTCCGTCTATCCCATCCCCTCCAATGGGTAGTGGATTCTTGCCTTCTGATAAAGCTGCATTAATCACAAATATTTCACTCATTGGGGAAGATGGCAGGATGACACCTTTTACTGTGAATACAGACAGGTTACAGAGTAAGAGTAGTTGTTACTCTATCTCACCTATCCAAGGTGCAAAATGTTCCTATGGAGGTCCAGGAGGTTGCTCCGCCTAGCTTAAGTAGATTTTACTCATAAATTCCTTGCCCTTTTGTCTAAATGGTTTAATACTTGGAGCCCTACCATGCTCTGCCTTTCCTTGGGAAAGTTATACTTAAATACTTTGGTATAAACACCTTTCCTTTCCATTGGTCCGATTATCATAATAATCCCATTTTCCTTTCCATTGTTTTGTTTCACATTTCTTGTAATCTAACTTGTCTGAGCAGAGGTAAATCCCTGCTTAGGTAAGCACCTCGGTGTACAACTTTTGTCAGTAAGACCCTGTTACTATTGTTGATGACATTCCGATAACCACCGATGGACGAGAACTTTGCCTATTGGTCCGCCTTATCTTACGAGCAGGAAAATGGTTCTCTTTGTCCCTCGCCCTTGGTACCAACGTTGTTGGCGACATAACTGACAGGCTATCCCCTGACATGCCTTTCCCTCATGACCGTGCAAGATGTCACCATTCTTCCTACCTTTAACGCACATTGTGTGGCCATAACCCACAGTTTCACAAGATCGAAACCCGACTCTCCTGCACACCCTTGTTTCTAAGGTTATTTCTCACGCTTGGCTTCATATGAAAATCCTGAGCCGCCTTCCGAGAGGCGATCTATTCTGGTATCAGACGCAATACTTATTCCCATTACTCTAAACCCTTTTCACCCCCTTGTTTCAGGCAACAAACGATTGTCTACCAGGTTGAAGCTTCTTATTGCACCTCACCTTGCTCTCGATGACTTTCTTGACTTTCAACTCGAGAGATGCCTCTATGCCACGTTCACTGACATAGTCCCCACGTACCTATCTTGTGTTGAGCTCCGTCCTTCCCGAGTCTTTCTCCTTACTCCACCTCTTAAATCTCGGGACGAGATTTCTTGTAGTGGAGGAGATTTGTAACAACCCCAGTGTCATGCTACAGTAACCCTCTGTGATTAAGCTAATCATTTTTTCCAAACAGTGCTTAATCAGCTTTGATTCAAATCTCATTTGAAATTCCACTTTGGAATCAAATTCAATTTGCAAGTGAATTTTGAAGTTGCACAAAAGTTGCTGCAAAATAGTCCATCATTTAGTAAAAATTCCATAACAAATGATTGTTAAGGAAAACAACATCACCTCCAAGCTAAGATGGACTATAGCAAATTAAAACAGTGCCAACTCAGCAAATTAATTTCTTTTCCAAATTCCATCTAATTCAAACTTCTTCCAAACTTTTTGTGGCTGTGTCAAACATTGCATTGTATTTATGTGGACAATTCCCATGTTTTACAAAAAACATTTTGGCACCCCCAAATATTATAAAACCCTTTCTGTAAAGAAAAACAAAAAAAGGAAAAGAAAAAGGAAAACAAAGGGGTGGGAGAGCCCCTGGCCTTCCCATGGGCCTCGTCCCACTCCAGCTGGCCAGCCCACTCCCCCTCCCCGGTCGATTCTCTGTGCCCCTGACCCCGTCGCTGCAGGAGGCTGGTCGCCGCCGAACCACCTCGCCGGCAATGCCCCCCGCGAGAGGATAAGGCTCCCCTCGATGCCTCAGGCCTCCTCCCCCACCTACCTCCACCCACTCCCAGATTGCCCTCGCCCTCTCCGCCTGCTCGTCGCCTCTCCCCCTTGTTCCCCATCCATCTCCGAGCGCCATTGCCGTCGCGTCTTCGTCATCTCCGCGGCCACCGTGCCTTCGACGCAGCCTGGCCATACTCGTCGGCATCGCCATGGACTGCCGCGTCCTCTGGAGCCACGGGAAGGAGTCGAGGAGCTCTGCATCGCCGAACACGTCGTCATCTTCCTCGGGTCGCCGGCGATCCCCTTCGTCCCCGGCGATGTTCTGCTGCTCCTAATCTCCCAAGGGCCATCTTGCGTGCCGCACGGTGAGCTTCTCCGTCTCCTGCTCCCCTCCGTTAGCCTCTTCACATGCCTGCTACGTCTTGAGCTTGCGGTTGGTTTTCCTTGAAGAGGAAAGGGTGATGCAACAATAGTAGCGTAAGTATTTCCCTCAATTTTGAGAACCAAGGTATCAATCCAGTAGGAGGCTCCTCAAAAGTCCCACGCACCTACACAAACAAACAAAGAACTCACAACCAACGCAATAAAGGGGTTGTCAATCCCTTCACGGCCACTTGCGAAAGTGAGATCTGATAGAGATAGTATGATAAGATAAATATATTTTTGGTATCATATTTTATGATATAGATTGGAAAAGTAAAGATGCAAATAAAAGTAGATTGAAAGCTTATATGATAAGAGATAGACCCGGCCCCCATAGATTTCACTAGTGGCTTTTCTGAAAATAGCATAAGTATTACGGTGGGTGAACAAATTACTGTCGAGCAATTGATAGAAAAGCGAATAATTATGAGATTATCTAGGCATGATCATGTATATAGGCATCACGTCCGTGACAAGTAGACCGACTCCTGCCTGCATCTACTACTATTACTCCACACATCGACCGCTATCCAGCATGCATCTAGAGTATTAAGTTCATAAGAACAGAGTAACACATTAAGAAAGATGACATGATGTAGAGGGATAAACTCATGCAATATGATACAAATCCCATATTTTTATCCTCAATGACAACAATACAATACGTGCCTTGCTGCCCCTGCTGTCACTGGGAAAGGACACCGCAAGATTGAACCCAAAGCTAAGCACTTCTCCCATGGCAAGAAAGATCAATCTAGTAGGCCAAACCAAACTGATAATTCGAAGAGACTTGCAAAGATAACTCAATCATACATAAAAGAATTCAGAGGAGATTCAAATATTTCTCATAGATAAACTTGATCATAAACCCACAATTCATCGGATCTCGACAAACACACCTCAAAAAGAGTTACATCGAATAGATCTCCACAAGAGAGGGGGAGAACATGGTATTGAGAACCAAAAAGAGAGAAGAAGCCATCTAGCTAATAACTATGGACCCGAAGGTCTGTGGTAAACTACTCACAACTCATCGGAAGGGCTATGGTGTTGATGTAGAAGCCCTCCGTGGTCGAATCCCCCTCCGGCGGAGCGCCGATGAAGGCTCCAAGATGGGATCTCGCGGATGCAGAAGGTTACGGCGGTGGAAATTGTGTTTCGGTGGCTCCCTGAATGTTTTCTGGGTACGAGGGTATATATAGGAGGAAGAAGTATGTCGGTGGCCGCTCGAGGGGCCCACGAGATAGAGGGCGCGCCCAGGGGGGTGGGCGCGCCCTCCACCCTCGTGGCCTCCTCGATTGTTCCTTGACTTGCACTCCAAGTCCTCTGGATCACGTTCGTTCCAAAAATCACGCTCCCGAAGTTTTCATTCCGTTTGGACTCCGTTTGATATTCCTTTTCTTCGAAATACTAAAATAGGCAAAAAAAAAACAGCAATACGGGCTGGGCCTCCGGTTAGTAGGTTAGTCCCAAAAATGATATAAATGTGTAAAATAAAGCCCATAAACATCCAAAAGGGCAATATAACATCATGGAACAATAAAAAATTATAGATACGTTGGAGACGTATCAAGCATCCCCAAGCTTAATTCCTGCTCGTCCTCGAGTAGGTAAATGATAAAAACAGAATTTTTGATGTGGAATGCTACCTAGCATAATTCTCAATGTAATTTTCTTTATCGTGGCATGATTGTTCAGATCCAAATGATTCAAGATAAAAGCTTATAAAACATAAAAATAATAATACTTCGAAACATACTAACAAATAATCATGTCCTATCAAAATAGCATAGCCAAAGAAAGCTTATCCCTACAAAATCATATAGTTAGGCCATGCTTCATTTTCATTACACAAAATACTCCCATCATGTACAACCCCGATGACGAGCCGACCAATTGGTTCATACTTTTTAACGTGCTCCAGCTATTTTTCAACTCTTACACAATACATGAGCGCAAGCCATGGACATAGCACTATGGTGGTATATGGTGGTGGTTGTTAGGACAAAAAGGGAGAAGATAGTCTCACATCAACTAGGCGTATCAACGGGCTATGGAGATGCCCATTAATAGATATCAATGTGAGTGAGTAGGGATTTCCATGCGACGGATGCACTTGAGCTATAAATGTATGAAAGCTCAACAAAAGAAACTAAGTGGGTGTGCAGCCAACTTGCTTGCTCACGAAGACCTAGGGCATTTTGAGGAAGCTCATCATTGGAATATACAAGCCAAGTTCTATAATGAAAAATTCCCACTAGTATATGAAAGTGACAACATAGGAGACTCTCTATCATAAAGATCATGGTGCTACTTTGAAGCACAAGTGTGGAAAAGAGATGGTAACATTGTCCCTTCTCTCTTTTTCTCTCATTTTTTTTCTTTTTTTCTTCTTTCTTTTTTTTTCTTTTCTTTTTCTTTTTATTTGGTGGGCCTCTTTGCCCTCTTTTTTATGGGCTTCTTTGGCCTCTTTTATTTTTATAAAGTCCGAAGTCTCATCCCGACTTGTGGGGGAATCATAGTCTTCATCATCCTTTCCTCACTGGGACAATGCTCTAATAATGAAGATCATCACACTTTTATTGATTTACAACTCAAGAATTACAACTCAAAGCTAGAACAAGATATGACTCCATATGAATGCCTCCGGCGGTGTACCAGGATATGCAATGAATCAAGAGCGACATGTATGGAAATTATGAAGGTGGCTTTGCCACAAATACGATGTCAACTACATGATCATTCAAAGAGCAATATGAGAATGATGGAGCGTGTCATAATAAACGGAACGGTGGAAAGTTGCATGGCAATATATCTCGGAATGGCTATGGAAATGCCATAATAGGTAGGTATGGTGGCTGTTTTGAGGAAGGTAAATAATGAGTGCATGATACGGGCGAAAGTTGCGCGGAATAATAGAGGCTAGCTAAATGGAAGGATGAGTGTGCGTATATCCATGGACTCACATTAGTTGTAAAGAACTCATATACTTATTGCAAAAGTCTACTTAGCCCTCGAAGCAAAGTACTACTACGCATGCCCCTAGAGGGATAGATTGGTAGGAAAAGACCATCGCTCGTCCCCGACTGCCACTCATAAGGAAGATAATCAAAAGAGCACCTCATGCAACAAATTTGTCACACAACTTTTACCATACATGCATGCTACGGGACTTGCCAACTTCAACACAAGTATTTCTCAATTTCATAATTACTCACTAGCATGAATCTAACATTACTACCTTTATATATCAAAACAATTATCAAGCATCAAACTGATCCTAGTGTTTAATGCACTTTCTATGATAGTTTTTATTGTACCCAACTTGGATGCTCATCATTCTAGGACCAAATACATAACCATAGCAAATACCATGCTGTTCTAAGAGACTCTAAAAATAATATAAGTGAAGCATGAGAGACTAGCAATTTCTACAAAATTAAGCCATCGCCGTGCTCTAAAAGATATAAGTGAAGCACTAGAGCAAAAACTATCTAGTTCAAAAGATATAAGTGAAGCACATAGAGTATTCTCATAAATTCTAATCAAGTAGGCTTCTCCCAAAAGGTGTGTACAGCAAGGATGATTGTGGTAAACTAAAAAGCAAATACTAATATCATACATGACGCTCCAAGAAAAACATATATCATGTGGCGAATAAAAATATAGCTCCAAGTAAAGTTACCAATGAACAAAGACGAAAGAGGGGATGCCTTCCGGGGGCGTCCCTAAGCTTAGGCTTTTGGATATTCTTGAATATCTTGGGGTGCCATGGGCATCCCCAATCTTAGGCTTTTGCCACTCCTTATTCCATAGTCCATCAAATCTTTACCCAAAACTTGAAAACTTCACAACACAAAACTCAACAGGAAATCTCATAAGCTCCATTAGTGAAAGAAAGCAAAACCACCACATAAGGTACTATAATGAACTCATTCTTTATTTATATTGGTGTTAAACCTACTGTATTCCAAGTTCTCCATGGTTCATACCACTTAATATGATAGAGGCAGAGGTGTCCCGATCTTTCGATGAGATGATAACTATCGATTTGGTGAAGATGACTTTCACGATCCGACTACAAACGTGCATGACGTTGCGCCTTCGCAATAGCTAAACCAATTTTGAGAGGTTATTGACCACGCCGGAGCACGATCAACCTGACCACAAAGGTCTATTCCTGCAAGCAATCAAAGAACAAACAAGAATATGATAAAAGTAATCTGAATATTGCGAGTATATATGAAGTATTGATAAAGGTGGGGATCCGTAAGCGGTCTTGGTTTGGTCGTTGGACACAAACAAAGTACACGAAGTTGCAATGGCTAATTTTTAACTAAACAAATCCCAAGGCAAAAGCTACTAGATGGATCTACTTATATAGGAGCAAGGGGTGGCGGCCAAGGAGGAGGGAGGACGTCCCAAGGCAGCCTAAAACTAACCCTAGGTCGTACAAGGCCAATGGGCCCAAGTGGAGGTGATGTAACACCTTTGGACTTGTAGTTTGACTCGGATTCTGCTGCAGCATCAGATTGTTTCGTCCATAACTCAACGCTCTGGATGAATTTGAAGGTGAATCCAATTGGGTTGGAAAGTGCACGAAATCTAGTTTCCAACAAAAAAGAATCACCAAATTCGGAGTCCGTATGAAAAAGTTGTTGGCGTTTTGAGTCAGGTATGTCTGTGCAGTCCGAATCTGAATCCAGAATGTGAGAGACTTGGACTCTATCTTCTCTTGGCCCAAAAGTGACATGAGAGGACTTTTTGAGCAGAACCTAAACTTCTCTTTTTCCCTTATCTTCATATGTGGATTGTACAAATGTCCCATACACCTGCAATTAGACAAAACATAAAAGTGTGTGAAGTATTTTTGTTCTGGATATCATAAATAGATCATTGAATAGTTTGCACTAGAAATCACCTGACAAATATGCATGTATGCAATATTTTTGGTCTTATCCAAGGTAGTCATGTCCTCATCATAATACTAGCCATAGATGCATCAAAATAAGCAAATAACACACGAAAAACAGAATCTGTCAAAAACAGAACAGTCTGTAGCAATTTGTAACTAACGCAAACTTCTGGAACTCTAAAAATCCTACCAAAATAGGAAGTCCTGGAAAATTTGTTTATTGATCAGCAGCAAAAAGAATCAATGCAAAAGCACGTTTCTGTGATTTATTGAATTGTTTCTCGTGACCGCAAAGTTTCTGTTTTTCAGCAGAATCAAAGTAACTATCATCATAGGTTATCCTATAGGTTCTACTTGGCATAAACACTAATTAAAGAATGAAAACACATATAAACAGAAGGTAGATGCAAAATTTATTACTAAACAGGAACAAAAACAAAGAACACAAAGAAAATTGGGTTGCCTCCCAACTAGCACTATCGTTTAACGCCCCTAGCTAGGCATAAAAGCGAAGATAGATCTAAGTAGTGCCATCTTGGGCACTTGACTCCTCAATAGAGCACTTATAATCTTTAGGGGTTTCTCCCCTTTTAGTAATAACAAAACCTTTAGGCAAAAATTCAAGAAATTCATTTGTAGCAAAAGGTTCCTTAATGATAGAGAGACAATTGGGATGAACACTTATTGATTTGAGATCCGCGTCTCCCTTACTAGAAGATTCACCCTTATTTTTAGAAACATAAATAAATTTGGCTGTTTTGGTAGGAGGTTTTGGAGTGTTTTTCATGGAAGAAAACGCCGAACCTAAGTTGGTAATGATATCCTCAAGTTTACCGATTCTTGCAGAATCTAGATCTATTTTTTCATTAACTATAGGTTCTTTCTCTTTAAGATTTTTCAAAGTAACTCCAACCCTAGATCCGTATTGGGTAATCTGATTATGAATCTTTTTATCCAAATTTTCAATCAACTCAACATTAGCAATTTTATTTTCAATACTCTTGAGCCGTTGCATCACATGTTCTAAAGTTAAAACAGTTCCATTAACCAAAAGAGGTGGTGGGCCAAACAAATCTAACATAGCATTATAAGCATCAAATGTATGGCTACTCAAGAAATCCCCTCCGGTAACGGTATCAAGAACGCATCTATTCCAAGGAGTAATGCCTACATAAAAATTGCAAAGAAGAACGGAAGTGGAAAGCTTCCTAGTAGATTTATTTTGAGCATTGCAAATTCTATGCCAAGCATCTTTTAAATTTTCTCCCTCCCTTTGCTTAAAATTGAGAATTTCATGTTCAGGAGTAATAACAAGGATAGGGGGACTATCCATAATGACAATGTAAACAATCTAAAACACGAGCAAACGGAAAAAGGCAAGCAAAAAGAGAGAGGAGAAGATTGGGAAAGAGATGGCGAATAAAACGGCAAGGGTGAAGTGGGGGAGAGGAAAACGAGAGGCAAATGACAGATAATGTAAGTGCGAGGGAGATGAGTTTGTGATGGGTACTTGGTATGTCTTGACTTGAGCGAAGACCTCCCCAGCAACGGAGCTAGAAATCCTTCTTGCTACATCTTGATCTTGCGTTGGTTTTCCTTGAAGAGGAAAGGGTGATGCAACAATAGTAGCGTAAGTATTTCCCTCAGTTTTTGAGAACCAAGGTATCAATCCAGTAGGAGGCTCCTCAAAAGTCCCACACACCTACACAAACAAACAAAGAACTCGCAACCAACGCAATAAAGGGGTTGTCAATCCCTTCACGGCCACTTGCGAAAGTGAGATCTGATAGAGATAGTATGATAAGATAAATATTTTTTTGGTATTTTATGATATAGATTGGAAAAGTAAAGATGCAAATAAAAGTAGATTGAAAGCTTATATGATAAGAGATAGACCCGGGGGCCATAGATTTCACTAGTGGCTTTTCTCAAAATAGCATAAGTATTACGGTGGGTGAACAAATTACTGTCGAGCAATTGATAGAAAAGCAAATAATTATGAGATTATCTAGGCATGATCATGTATATAGGCATCACGTCCGCGACAAGTAGACCGACTCCTGCCTGCATCTACTACTATTACTCCACACATCGACCGCTATCCAGCATGCATCTAGAGTATTAAGTTCATAAGAACAGAGTAACACATTAAGAAAGATGACATGATGTAGAGGGATAAACTCATGCAATATGATATATGATACGTCTCCAACGTATCTATAATTTTTGATTGTTCCATGCTATTATATTACCTCTTTTGGATGTTTATGGGCTTTATTTTACACATTTATATCATTTTTGGGACTAACCTATTAACCAGAGGCCCAGCCCATATTCCTGTTTTATTGCATGTTTCAGTATTTCGAAGAAAAGGAATATCAAACGCAGTCCAAATGGAATGAAACCTTCGGGAGCGTGATTTTTAGGAAGAATATGATCCGGGAGACTTGGAGTTCACGTTAGAAGATCCTCGAGGAGGCCACAAGATAGGGGGGCGCGCCCACCCCCCTGGGTGCGCCCTACCCTCTCATGGGCCCCTCGAGGCTCCCCCGACGGACTTCTTTCACCTATATAAGCCTACGTACCATAAAAACATCGAATATCAAGATAGATCGGGAGTTCCGCCGCCGCAAGCCTATGTAGCCACCAAAAACCTCTTGGGAGCCTGTTCTGGCACCCTGCCGGAGGGGGAACCCACCACCGGTGGCCATCTTCATCATCCTGGCGCTATCCATGACGAGGAGGGAGTAGTTCACCCTCGGGGCTGAGGGTATGTACCAGTAACTATGTATTTGATCTCTCTCTCTCTCTCGTGTTCTCTCTATGGCACGATCTTGATGTATCGTGAGCTTTGCTATTATAGTTGGATCTTATGATGTTTCTCCCCCTCTACTCTCTTGTAATGGATTGAGTTTTCCCTTTGAAGTTATCTTGTCGGATTGAGTCTTTAAGGATTTGAGAACACTTGATGTATGTCTTGCCGTGCTTATCTGTGGTGACAGTGGGATATTCACGTGATCCACTTGATGTATGTTTTGGTGATCAACTTGCGGGTTCCGTGACCTTGGGAATCTATGCATAGGGGTTGGCACACGTTTTCGTCTTGACTCTCTGGTAGAAACTTTGGGGCACTCTTTGAAGTACTTTGTGTTGGTTGAATAGATGAATCCGAGATTGTGTGATGCATATCGTATAATCATGCCCACGGATACTTGAGGTGAAAATGGAGTATCTTGGTGACATTAGGGTTTTGGTTGATTTGTGTCTTAAGGTGTTATTCTAGTATGAACTCTATGATAGATTGAGCGGAAAGAATAGCTTCATGTTATTTTACTACGAACTCTTGAATAGATAGAACAGAAAGGATAACTTTGAGGTGGTTTCGTACCCTACCATAATCTCTTCGTTTGTTCTCCGCTATTAGTGGCTTTGGAGTGACTCTTTGTTGCATGTTGAGGGATTGTTATATGATCTATCTATGTTATTATTGTTGAGAGAACTTGCACTAGTGAAAGTATGAACCTTAGGCCTTGTTTCCTATCATCGCAATACCGTTTACACTCACTTTTACCACTTGTTACCTTGCTGTTTTTATAATTTCAGATTACAAATACCTTTATCTACCATCCATATTGCACTTGTATCACCATCTCTTAGCCGAACTAGTACACCTATACAATTTACCATTGTATTGGGTGTGTTGGGGACACAAGAGACTCTTTGTTATTTGGTTGCAGGGTTGTTTGAGAGAGACCATCTTCATCCTACGCCTCCTACGGATTGATAAACCTTAGGTCATCCACTTGAGGGAAATTTGCTACTGTCCTACAAACCTGTGCACTTGCAGGCCCAACAACGTCTACAAGAAGAAGGTTGTGTAGTAGACATCAAGCTCTTTTCTGGCGCCGTTGCCGGGGAGGTGAGTGCTTGAAGGTATATCTTTAGATCTTGCAATCGAATCTTTTTGTTTCTTGTTTTATCACTAGTTTAGTTTATAAAAGAAAACTTCAAAAAATGGAATTGAGTTTGTCTCATACGCCTTCATCTTTTTAATATCTTTCGTGAGTATGATGAAAAGGAAAATTGTGCTCAAGTGCTAGAAGAAGAAATCTATAGAATGTTTGACACTAAATCTTTGTATGATGAGCATGATTGCAATGTTGTTAGTATGAATTCCTTGAATATCCATGATGCTAATGATATGCAAAGCCACAAGCTTGGGGAAGCTATGTTTGATGAAGATGATATTTTTAGTCCCCCAAGTTTTGATGAGAATATTTATTATGATGAAAGCATGCCTCCTATTTATGATGATTATATTGATGAAAGTGGGTTTGGAAGAGTGTCAACTTTAGGAAGTAGTGATCCCACTATTTTGAAGGATGTTGAATCTTATTGTGATGAACATGAAAGTGGATTTGGAAGAGTGTCAACTTTATTTAGTGATGATTCCACTATTTCGGAAGAGGTTCCAATTGATTATGAGAACAAAGTTGCTATCTATGATGATTATTGTGATGACTTGTATGCTATTAGGAATAATGATAACCATGAAACTTGTCATCATGATTTTAGTTTTCAATTGGATTATGCCTCACATGATAATTATTTTGTTGAGTTTGCTCCCACTACTATTCATGAGAAGAATTTGCTTATGTGGAGAGTAGTAAATTTTCTATGCAAGTAGATCATGAAAAGAATGCTTTAGGTGCTGGTTATATTGTTGAATTCATTCATGATGCTACTGAAAATTATTATGAGGGAGGAACATATGCTTGTAGAAATTACAATAATATCAAGTTTCCTCTCTATGTGCTTAAAGTTTTGAAGCTATGCTTGTTTTGCCTTCCTATGCTAGTTGATTATTGTTCCCATAAGTTGTTTGCTCAAAAAATCCCTATGCATAGGAAGTGGGTTAGACTTAAATGTGCTAGTCATATGCTTCATGATGCTCTCTTTATGTTTCAATTCTTATCTTTTATGTGAGCATCATTGCCATCATCATGCCTAGCTAAAGGCATTAAAGAAAAGCACTTGTTGGGAGACAACCCAATATTTATCCTTACTGTTTTTGTGTGTCCACATAATTATTCTACTGTAGTAATCATGTTTTATAGCTTTTGTTTCAATAAAGTGCCAAGTAGAACCTTTGGGAAGACTTGGGTGAAGTTTATGTGATCTTGCTGTAAAAAACAGAAACTTTTGCGCTCACGAGATTAGCTGCCATTTTTTACTGGAGAGTGCTTTTAGGTTGATTATTTTTGAAGATGATTAATAGACAAATTCCTCAGGTCCACCAATTTATTTCAGAATTTTTGAGTTCCAGAAGTATTTATTGATACAGATTACTACAGACTGTTCTGTTTTTGACAGATTCTGTTTTCATTGTGTTGTTTGCTTATTTTGATGAATCTATGAGTAGTATCGGAGGGTATGAACCATAGAGAAGTTAGAATACAGTAGATATTACACCAATATGAATTTAGAATGAGTTCATTACAGTACCTAAGTGGTGGTTTTATTTTCTTATACTAACGGAGTATACGAGTTTTGTTTTGAGTTTTGTGTGGTTGAAGTTTTCAAGTTTTGGGTAAAGATTCGATGGACTATGGAATAAGGAGTGGAAAGAGCCTAAGATTGGGGATTCCCAAGGCACCCCAAGGTAATATTCAAGGACAACCAAGAGCCTAAGCTTGGGGATGCCCCGGATGGCATCCCCTCTTTCGTCTTCGTTCATCGGTAACTTTACTTGGAGCTATATTTTTATTCACCACACGATATGTGTTTTGCTTGGAGCATCATTTTATTTTGTTAGTATTTGCTTTCTGTTATTTATATTAATGTTTTGCATCTATATTTTCAATAAAAATGTCAAGGATAGCCTTTGCCATACTTATTTTGCTAGTATACATGTTGCTGTTTGAAAACAGAAAGTTTACCGCTGTTGCAAAAATTCCCTAGAAAAGTCAGAGCATGGTATAATGTTAAATCTTTTTGCATATTGAGATCTGATAAATCTTCTACAGCGTACTACTTTTCTCATAATTTTTGGAGTTAGGGAAGTATTGATACTCTTGCATTCTTTACAGACTGTACTGTTTTGGCAGATTGCTGTTATGTTTGCATTGTTTGCATATGCTTGCTTGTTTAATGATTCTATTTGAGGATAGGAGTATTAAAGATGCAGAGACATTTAGTATACAATGTTGAATAATAATTTTAGTGATTTGTTACAGTAGAAAATGATAAGGTTTTGCATTGGTTTATATTAACCTATCTCACGAGTTCTTGTTGAGTTTGGTTTTGATGAAGCTTTTGATAAAAACAGAAACCATGATATGAGAGGAATTAAGGAGACACCGAAGTTCAAGCTTGGGGATGCCCAAGGCACCCCAAGATAATATTTCAAGAAGTCTCAGTCATCTAAGCTTGGGGATGCCCCGGTAGGCATCCCACCTTTCTTCTTCAACAACTATCGGTTAGTATCGGTTGAGCCTAAGTTTTTGCTTCTTCACATGAGTCGTGCTATCCTTGCAATGTTATTTTATTTTCTTTTGCTTGATGCTTGAATACAATACCAAGATCTGAAATTCTTAAATGTTAGAGAGTCTTCACATAGTTGCACAATTATTTGACTACTCATTGATCTTCACTTATATCTTTCTGAGTAGTTTGTCATTTGCTCTAGTGCTTCACTTATATTCCTGTTTTATTGCATGTTTCAGTATTTCGAAGAAAAGGAATATCAAACGCAGTCCAAATGGAATGAAACCTTCGGGAGCGTGATTTTTAGGAAGAATATGATCCGGGAGACTTGGAGTTCATGTTAGAAGATCCTCGAGGAGGCCACAAGATAGGGGGGCGCGCCCACCCCCCTGGGTGCGCCCTACCCTCTCATGGGCCCCTCGAGGCTCCCCCGACGGACTTCTTTCACCTATATAAGCCTACGTACCATAAAAACATCGAATATCAAGATAGATCGGGAGTTCCGCCGCCGCAAGCCTATGTAGCCACCAAAAACCTCTTGGGAGCCTGTTCTGGCACCCTGCCGGAGGGGGAACCCACCACCGGTGGCCATCTTCATCATCCTGGCGCTATCCATGACGAGGAGGGAGTAGTTCACCCTCGGGGCTGAGGGTATGTACCAGTAACTATGTATTTGATCTCTCTCTCTCTCTCGTGTTCTCTCTATGGCACGATCTTGATGTATCGTGAGCTTTGCTATTATAGTTGGATCTTATGATGTTTCTCCCCCTCTACTCTCTTGTAATGGATTGAGTTTTCCCTTTGAAGTTATCTTGTCGGATTGAGTCTTTAAGGATTTGAGAACACTTGATGTATGTCTTGCCGTGCTTATCTGTGGTGACAGTGGGATATTCACGTGATCCACTTGATGTATGTTTTGGTGATCAACTTGCGGGTTCCGTGACCTTGGGAATCTATGCATAGGGGTTGGCACACGTTTTCGTCTTGACTCTCTGGTAGAAACTTTGGGGCACTCTTTGAAGTACTTTGTGTTGGTTGAATAGATGAATCCGAGATTGTGTGATGCATATCGTATAATCATGCCCACGGATACTTGAGGTGAAAATGGAGTATCTTGGTGACATTAGGGTTTTGGTTGATTTGTGTCTTAAGGTGTTATTCTAGTATGAACTCTATGATAGATTGAGCGGAAAGAATAGCTTCATGTTATTTTACTACGAACTCTTGAATAGATAGAACAGAAAGGATAACTTTGAGGTGGTTTCGTACCCTACCATAATCTCTTCGTTTGTTCTCCGCTATTAGTGGCTTTGGAGTGACTCTTTGTTGCATGTTGAGGGATTGTTATATGATCTATCTATGTTATTATTGTTGAGAGAACTTGCACTAGTGAAAGTATGAACCTTAGGCCTTGTTTCCTATCATCGCAATACCGTTTACACTCACTTTTACCACTTGTTACCTTGCTGTTTTTATAATTTCAGATTACAAATACCTTTATCTACCATCCATATTGCACTTGTATCACCATCTCTTAGCCGAACTAGTACACCTATACAATTTGCCATTGTATTGGGTGTGTTGGGGACACAAGAGACTCTTTGTTATTTGGTTGCAGGGTTGTTTGAGAGAGACCATCTTCACCCTACGCCTCCTACGGATTGATAAACCTTAGGTCATCCACTTGAGGGAAATTTGCTACTGTCCTACAAACCTGTGCACTTGCAGGCCCAACAACGTCTACAAGAAGAAGGTTGTGTAGTAGACATCAAGCTCTTTTCTGGTGCCATTGCCGGGGAGGTGAGTGCTTGAAGGTATATCTTTAGATCTTGCAATCAAATCTTTTTGTTTCTTGTTTTATCACTAGTTTAGTTTATAAAATAAAACTACAAAAATGGAGTTGAGTTTGTCTCATACGCTTCATCTTTTTAATATCTTTCGTGAGTATGATGAAAAGGAAAATTGTGCTCAAGTGCTAGAAGAAGATATCTATAGAATGTTTGACACTAAATCTTTGAATGATGAGCATGATTGCAATGTTGTTAGTATGAATTCCGTGAATATCCATGATGCTAATGATATGCAAAGCCACAAGCTCGGGGAAGCTATGTTTGCTGAATATGATATTTTTAGTCCCCCAAGCTTTGATGAGAATATTTATTATGATGAAGGCATGCCTCCTATTTATGATGATTATATTGATGAAAGTGGGTTTGGAAGAGTGTCAACTTTAGGAAGTAGTGATCCCACTATTTTGAAGGATGTTGAATCTTATTGTGATGAACATGAAAGTGGATTTGGAAGAGTGTCAACTTTATTTAGTGATGATTCCACTATTTCGGAAGAGGTTCCAATTGATTATGAGAACAAAGTTGCTATCTATGATGATTATTGTGATGACTTGTATGCTATTAGGAATAATGATAACCATGAAACTTCTCATCATGATTTTAGTTTTCAATTGGATTATGCCTCACATGATAATTATTTTGTTGAGTTTGCTCCCACTACTATTCATGAGAAGAAATTTGCTTATGTGGAGAGTAGTAAATTTTCTATGCAAGTAGATCATGAAAAGAATGCTTTAGGTGCTGGTTATATTGTTGAATTCATTCATGATGCTACTGAAAATTATTATGAGGGAGGAACATATGCTTGTAGAAATTACAATAATATCAAGTTTCCTCTCTATGTGCTTAAAGTTTTGAAGCTATGCTTGTTTTGCCTTCCTATGCTAGTTGATTATTGTTCCCATAAGTTGTTTGCTCAAAAAATCCCTATGCATAGGAAGTGGGTTAGACTTAAATGTGCTAGTCATATGCTTCATGATGCTCTCTTTATGTTTCAATTCTTATCTTTTATGTGAGCATCATTGCCATCATCATGCCTAGCTAAAGGCATTAAAGAAAAGCACTTGTTGGGAGACAACCCAATATTTATCCTTACTGTTTTTGTGTGTCCACATGATTATTCTACTGTAGTAATCATGTTTTATAGCTTTTGTTTCAATAAAGTGCCAAGTAGAACCTTTGGGAAGACTTGGGTGAAGTTTATGTGATCTTGCTGTAAAAAACAGAAACTTTTGCGCTCATGAGATTAGCTGCCATCTTTTACTGGAGAGTGATTTTAGGTTGATTATTTTTGAAGATGATTAATAGACAAATTCCTAAGGTCCATCAATTTATTTCAGAATTTTTGGAGTTACAGAAGTATTTTAATTATACAGATTACTACAGACTGTTCTGTTTTTGACAGATTCTGTTTTCATTGTGTTGTTTGCTTATTTTGATGAATCTATGAGTAGTATCGGAGGGTATGAACCATAGAGAAGTTAGAATACAGTAGATATTACACCAATATGAATTTAGAATGAGTTCATTACAGTACCTAAGTGGTGGTTTTATTTTCTTATACTAACGGAGTATACGAGTTTTGTTTTGAGTTTTGTGTGGTTGAAGTTTTCAAGTTTTGGGTAAAGATTCGATGGACTATGGAATAAGGAGTGGAAAGAGCCTAAGATTGGGGATTCCCAAGGCACCCCAAGGTAATATTCAAGGACAACCAAGAGCCTAAGCTTGGGGATGCCCCGGATGGCATCCCCTCTTTCGTCTTCGTTCATCGGTAACTTTACTTGGAGCTATATTTTTATTCACCACACGATATGTGTTTTGCTTGGAGCATCATTTTATTTTGTTAGTATTTGCTTTCTGTTATTTATATTAATGTTTTGCATCTATATTTTCAATAAAAATGTCAAGGATAGCCTTTGCCATACTTATTTTGCTAGTATACATGTTGCTGTTTGAAAACAGAAAGTTTACTGCTGTTGCAAAAATTCCCTAGAAAAGTCAGAGCATGGTATAATGTTAAATCTTTTTGCATATTGAGATCTGATAAATCTTCTACAGCGTACTACTTTTCTCATAATTTTTGGAGTTAGGGAAGTATTGATACTCTTGCATTCTTTACAGACTGTACTGTTTTGGCAGATTGCTGTTATGTTTGCATTGTTTGCATATGCTTGCTTGTTTAATGATTCTATTTGAGGATAGGAGTATTAAAGATGCAGAGACATTTAGTATACAATGTTGAATAATAATTTTAGTGATTTGTTACAGTAGAAAATGATAAGGTTTTGCATTGGTTTATATTAACCTATCTCACGAGTTCTTGTTGAGTTTGGTTTTGATGAAGCTTTTGATAAAAACAGAAACCATGATATGAGAGGAATTAAGGAGACACCGAAGTTCAAGCTTGGGGATGCCCAAGGCACCCCAAGATAATATTTCAAGAAGTCTCAGTCATCTAAGCTTGGGGATGCCCCGGTAGGCATCCCACCTTTCTTCTTCAACAACTATCGGTTAGTATCGGTTGAGCCTAAGTTTTTGCTTCTTCACATGAGTCGTGCTATCCTTGCAATGTTATTTTATTTTCTTTTGCTTGATGCTTGAATACAATACCAAGATCTGAAATTCTTAAATGTTAGAGAGTCTTCACATAGTTGCACAATTATTTGACTACTCATTGATCTTCACTTATATCTTTCTGAGTAGTTTGTCATTTGCTCTAGTGCTTCACTTATATCTTTTAGAGCACGGCGGTGGTTATATTTTGAAGAAATTGCTAGTCTCTCATGCTTCACTTATATTATTTTGAGAGTCTTTTAGAAAGGCATGGTATTTGCTATGGTTACAAATTTGGTCCTAGAATGATGAGCATCCTAGTTGGGTATAATAAAAACTATCATAGGAAGTGAATTGGATGCTATGATCAATTTGTTGCTTGATAATTGTTTTGAGATATAAAGGTAGTAATGTTAGGGTCATGCTAGTGGATAATTATGAAATTGAGAAATACTTTTGTTAAAGTTATCAATTCCCGTAGCATGCACGTATGGTAAAAGTTGTGTGACAAATTTGTTGCATGAGGTGCTCTTTTGATTGTCTTCCTTATGAGTGGCAGTCGGGGACGAGCGATGGTCTTTTCCTACCAATCTATCCCTCTTGGGGCATGCGTAGTAGTACTTTGCTTCAAGGGCTAAGTAGCCTTTTGCAATAAGTATATGAGTTCTTTATGACTAATGTGAGTCCATGGATATACACACACTCATCCTTCTACTTTGCTAGCCTCTCTTATTACCACGCAACTTTCGCCGGTATTGAACCCATTATTTACCTTCCTCAAAACAGCCACCATACCTACCTATTATGGCACTTCCATAGCCATTCTGAGATATATTGCCATGCAACTTTCCACCATTCCGTTTATTATGACACGTTTCATCATTGTCATATTGCTCTTTGCATGATCATGTAGTTGACATCTTATTTGTGGCAAGGCCACCTTCATAATTTTCATACATGTCGCTCTTGATTCATTGCATATCCCAGTACACCGCCGGAGGCATTCATATAGAGTCATATCTTGTTCTAGCTTTGAGTTGTAATTCTTGAGTTGTAAATCCATAAAAGTGTGATGATCTTCATTATTAGAGCATTGTCTCAGTGAGGAAAGGATGATGAAGACTATGATTCCCCCACAAGTCGGGATGAGACTTCGGACTTAAAAAAAAGAGAAAAAAAAGAGGAGGACAAAAAAAAGAAAAAAAAGGCCAAAGAAAAAAAATAAAATAAAAAAAGGGAAAAAGAAAAAAAAATAAAATGAGAGAAAAAGAGAGAAGGGACAATGCTACTATCTCTTTTTCCACACTTGTGCTTCAAAATAGCACCATGATCTTCATGATAGAGAGTCTCTTGTGTTGTCACTTTCATATACTAGTGGGAATTTTTCATTATAGAACTTTGCTTGTATATTCCAGTGATGGGCTTCCTCAAAATGCCCTAGGTCTTCATGAGCAAGCAAGTTGGATGCACACCCACTTAGTTCTTTTTGTTAAGCTTTCATATATTTATAGCTCTAGTGCATCCGTTGCATGGCAATCCCTACTCACTCACGTTGATATCTATTGATGGGCATCTCCATAGCCCGTTGATACGCCTAGTTGATGTGAGACTATCTTCTCCCTCTTTTTGTCCTCACAACCACCATCTTTTACCACCTTAGTGCTATGTCCATGGCTTACGCTCATGTATTGCGTAAGAGTTGAAAAAAGCTGAAGCGCGTTAAAAAGTATGAAACAATTGCTCGGCTCGTCATCGGGGTTGTGCATGATGGGAGTATTTTGTGTAATGAAAATGAAGCATGACCTAACTATATGATTTTGTAGGGATAATCTTTCATTGGCTATGCTATTTCGATAGGACATGATTATTTGTTAGTATGCTTTGAAGCATTATTTTTTTATGTTTTATAAGCTTTTATCTTGAATCATTTGGGTCTGAACATTCATGCCACAATAAAGAAAATTACATTTAGAATTATGCTAGGTAGCATTCCGCATCAAAAATTCTCTTTTTATCATTTACCTACTCGAGGACGAGCAGGAATAAATCTTGGGGATGCTTGATACGTCTCCAACGTATCTATAATTTTTGATTGTTCCATGCTATTATATTACCTCTTTTGGATGTTTATGGGCTTTATTTTACACATTTATATCATTTTTGGGACTAACCTATTAACCGGAGGCCCAACCCATATTGCTATTTTATTGCCTGTTTCAGTATTTCGAAGAAAATGAATATCAAAGGGAGTCCAAACGGAATGAAACCTTCGGGAGCGTGATTTTTAGGAAGAATATGATCCGAGAGACTTGGAGTTCACGTCAGAAGATTCTCAAGGAGGCCATGAGATAGGTGTTGGAAATATGCCCTAGAGGCAATAATAAAAGGATTATTATTATATTTCCTTGTTCATGATAATTGTTTTTATTCATGCTATAATTGTATTATCCGGAAATCGTAATACACGTGTGAATACATAGACCAGAATACGTCCCTAGTAAGCCTCTAGTTGACTAGCTCATTGGTCAACAGATAGTCATGGTTTCCTGACTATGGACATTGGATGTCGTTGACAACGGGATCACATCATTAGGAGAATGATGTGATGGACAAGACCCAATCCCAAGCATAGCACAAGATCGTGTAGTTCGTTTTGCTAGAGCTTTTCCAATGTCAAGTATCTCTTCCTTAGACCATGAGATCGTGTAACTCCCGGATACCGTAGGAGTGCTTTGGGTGTACCAAACGTCACAACGTAACTGGGTGATTATAAAGGTGCACTACAGGTATCTCCGAAAGTGTCTGTTGGGTTGACACGGATCGAGACTGGGATTTGTCACTCCGGATAACGGAGAGGTATCACTGGGCCCACTCGGTAGTGCATCATGATAATGAGCTCAAAGTGACCAAGTGTCTGGTCACGGGATCATGCATTACGGTACGAGTAAAGTGACTTGCCGGTAACGAGACTGAACGAGGTATTGGGATACCGACGATCGAGTCTCGGGCAAGTAACATACCGTCTGACAAAGGGAATAGTATACGAGGTTGCTTGAACCCTCGACATCGTGGTTCATCCGATGAGATCATCGAGGAGTATGTGGGAGCCAACATGGGTATCCAGATCCCGCTGTTGGTTATTGACCGGAGAGCCGTCTCGGTCATGTCTACATGTCTCCCGAACCCGTAGGGTCTACACACTTAAGGTTCGGTGATGCTACGGTTGTATGAAGATGAGTATGCAGCAAACCAAATGTTGTTCGGAGTCCTGGATGAGATCCCGGACGTCACGAGGAGTTCCGAAATGGTCCATAGGTAAAGAAAACTATATAGGAAGTGCTGTTTCGGCCATCGGGAAAGTTTCGGGGTCACCCGGTATTGTACCGGGACCACCAAAAGGGTCCCGGGGGTCCACCGGGTGGGGCCACCTATCCCGGAGGGCCCCGTGGGCTGAAGTGGGAGGGGAACCAGCCCCTAGTGGGCTGGTGCGCCCCCCCTTGGCCCCCCCTGCGCCTAGGGTTGGAAACCCTAGGTGGGGGGGGGGGCGCACCACTTGCCTTGGGGGGCACTCCATCCCCCTTGGCCGCCGCCCCCCCTGGGGGCCTATATAAAGGAGGGCGGGGGGGGGGGGGGGGAGGGCAGCCGCACCCTTGTGTCTTGGCGCCTCCCCCCTTGCTACACCTCGTCCTTCTCCCGCAGCAGCTTGGCGAAGCCCTGCCGGAGTTCTGCTGCATCCACCACCACGCCGTCGTGCTGCTGGATCGTCATCAACCTCTCCTTCCCCCCTGCTGGATCAAGACGGAGGAGACGTCACGCTGACCGTATGTGTGTTGAACGCGGAGGTGCCGTCCGTTCGGCGCTAGGATCTCCGGTGATAGGATCACGACGAGAACGACTACCTCAACCCCGTTCTTTTGAACGCTTCCGCTCGCGATCTACAAAGTGGTATGTAGATGCATCTCCCCTTTCACTCATTGCTTAGATGAACTCATAGATGGATCTTGGTGAAACCGTAGGAAATTTTTTATTTTCTGCAACGTTCCCCAACAGTGGCATCATGAGCTAGGTCTATGCGTAGTTCTCTATTGCACGAGTAGAACACAATTTTGTTGTGGGCGTAGATCTTGTCAACTTGCTTGCCGCTACTAGTCTTTTCTTGCTTCAGCGGTATTGTGGGATGAAGCGGCCCGGACCGACCTTACACGTACGCTTACGTGAGACAGGTTCCACCGACTGACATGCACTAGTTGCATAAGGTGGCTAGCGGGTGTCTGTCTCTCCTACTTTAGTTGGAGCGGATTAGATGAAAAGGGTCCTTATGAAGGGTAAATAGAAGTTGACAAAATCACGTTGTGGTTATTCGTAGGTAAGAAAACGTTCTTGCTAGAACCCAATTGCAGCCACGTAAAAGATGCAACAACAATTAGAGGACGTCTAACTTGTTTTTCAGCAATTGTCATGTGATGTGATATGGCCAGAAGTTGTGATGAATTATGAATGATATATTGTGATGTATGAGATCATGTTCTTGTAATAGGAATCACGACTTGCATGTCGATGAGTATGACAACCGGCAGGAGCCATAGGAGTTGTCTTTATTTTTGTATGACCTGCGTGTCATTGAAGAACGCCATGTAAATTACTTTACTTTATTGCTAAATGTGTTAGCCATAGAAGTAGAAGTAGTCGTTGGCGTGACAACTTCATGAAGACACAATGATGGAGATCATGATGATGGAGATCATGGTGTCATGCCGGTGACAAAGATGATCACGGAGCCCCGAAAATGGAGATCGAAGGAGCTATATGATATTGGCCATATCATGTCACTACTATATAATTGCATGTGATGTTTATTATGTTTTATGCATCTTGTTTACTTAGAACGACGGTAGTAAATAAGATGATCCCTTATAATAATTTCAAGAAAGTGTTCCCCCTAACTGTGCACCGTTGCTAAAGTTCGTCGTTTCGAAGCACCACGTGATGATCGGGTGTGATAGATCCTTACGTTCACATACAACGGGTGTAAGACAGATTTACACATGCAGAACACTTAGGGTTAACTTGACGAGCCTAGCATGTACAGACATGGCCTCGGAACACAGAGACCGAAAGGTCGAACATGAGTCGTATGGAAGATACGATCAACATGGAGATGTTCACCGATGATGACTAGTCCGTCTCACGTGATGATCGGACATAGCCTAGTCGACTCGGATCGTGTAGCACTTAGATGACTAGAGGGATGTCTAATCTGGGTGGGAGTTCATTAAATAATTTGATTAGATGAACTTAATTATCATGAACTTAGTCTAAAACTTTTGCAAAATATGTCTTGTAGATCAAATGGCCAACACTCATGTCAACATGAACTTCAACGCGTTCCTAGAGAAAACCAAGCTGAAAGATGATGGCAGCAACTATTTGGACTGGGTCCGGAACCTGAGGATCATCCTCATAGCAGTCAAGAAAGACTATGTCCTAGATGCACCGCTAGGTGAAGCACTCATCCTAGAGAACCAAGAAGTTATGAACACTTGGCAATCACGTGCTGATGATTACTCCCTTGTTCAGTGCGGCATGCTTTACAGCTTAGAACCGGGGCTCCAAAAGCGTTTTGAGAAGCACGGAGCATATGAGATGTTCGAGGAGCTGAAAATGGTTTTCCAAGCTCATGCCCGGGTCGAGAGATATGAAGTCTCCGACAAGTTCTATAGTTGTAAGATGGAGGAAAACAGTTCTGTCAGTGAGCACATACTCAAAATGTCTGGGTTGCACAACCGCCTGTCCCAGTTGGAGATCAACCTCCCGGAAGAGGCGGTCGACAGAATCCTTCAGTCGCTCCCACCGAGCTACAAGAGCTTTGTGTTGAACTACAATATGCAGGGGATGGTGAAGACCATTCCTGAAGTATTCTCAATGCTGAAGTCAGCAGAGGTTGAAATCAAGAAAGAACATCAAGTGTTGATGGTCAATAAGACCACTAAGTTTAAGAAGGGCAAGGGTAAGAAGAACTTCAAGAAGGACGGCAAAGATGTTGCCGCGCCCGGTAAGCCAGTTGCCGGGAAGAAGTCAAAGAATGGACCCAAGCCTGAGACTGAGTGCTTTTATTGCAAGGGGAAGGGTCACTGGAAGTGGAACTGCCCCAAATACTTAGCGGACAAGAAGGCCGGCAACACTAAATGTATATTTGATATACATGTAATTGATGTGTACCTTACCAGTACTCGTAGTAACTCCTGGGTATTTGATACCGGTGCCGTTGCTCACATTTGTAACTCACAGCAGGAGCTGCGGAATAAGCGGAGACTGGCAAAGGACGAGGTGATGATGCGTGTCGGGAATGGTTCCAAGGTCGATGTGATCGCCGTCGGCACGCTACCTCTACATTTACCCACGGGATTAGTTATGAACCTCAATAATTGTTATTTAGTGCCAAGCTTGAGCATGAACATTGTATCTGGATCTCGTTTGATACGAGATGGCTACTCATTTAAATCCGAAAATAATGGTTGTTCTATTTATATGAGAGATATGTTTTATGGTCATGCCCCGATGGTCAATGGTTTATTCTTAATGAATCTCGAACGTAATGTTACACATATTCATAGTGTGAATACCAAAAGATGTAAAGTTGATAACGATAGTCCCACATACTTGTGGCACTACCGCCTTGGTCACATTGGTGTCAAGCGCATGAAGAAGCTCCATGCTGATGGACTTTTAGAGTCTCTAGATTATGAATCATTTGACACATGCGAACCATGCCTCATGGGCAAAATGACCAAGACCCTGTTCTCCGGAACAATGGAGCGAGCAACCAACTTATTGGAAATCATACATACTGATGTGTGTGGTCCAATGAGCGTTGAGGCTCGCGGAGGATATCGTTATGTTCTCACTCTCCCTGATGACTTGAGTAGATATGGGTATGTCTACTTGATGAAACACAAGTCTGAGACCTTTGAAAAGTTCAAGGAATTTCAGAATGAAGTAGAGAATCAACGTGACCGAAAGATAAAGTTCTTACGATCGGATCGTGGAGGAGAATATTTAAGTCACGAATTTGGTACACACTTAAGAAAATGTGGAATCGTTTCACAATTCACGCCGCCTGGAACACCTCAGCGTAACGGTGTGTCCGAACATCGTAATCGCACTCTATTGGATATGGTGCGATCTATGATGTCTCTTACCGATTTACCGCTATCATTTTGGGGATACGCTCTAGAGACAGCTACATTCACTTTAAATAGGGCACCATCTAAATCCGTTGAGACGACACCGTATGAATTATGGTTTGGGAAGAAACCTAAGCTGTCGTTTCTAAAAGTTTGGGGATGCGATGCTTATGTCAAGAAACTTCAACCTGAAAAGCTCAAACCCAAGTCGGAAAAATGCGTCTTCATAGGATACCCTAAGGAAACCATTGGGTATACCTTCTACTTAAGATCCGAGGGCAAGATCTTTGTTGCCAAGAACGGATCCTTTCTGGAAAAAGAGTTTCTCTCGAAAGGAGTAAGTGGGAGGAAAGTAGAACTCGATGAAGTACTACCTCTTGAACCGGAAAGTAGTGCAGCTCAGGAAAACGTTCCTGTGGTGCCTACACCGACTGGAGAGGAAATTAATGATGATGATCAAGGTACTTCTGATCAAGTTGCTACTGAACTTCGTAGGTCCACAAGGACACGTTCCACACCAGAGTGGTATGGCAACCCTGTCCTGGAAATCATGTTGTTAGACAACCGTGAACCTTCCAACTATGAAGAAGCGATGGCGGGCCCAGATTCCAACAAATGGCTAGAAGCCATGAAATCCGAGATAGAATCCATGTATGAAAACAAAGTATGGACTTTGACTGACTTGCCCGATGATCGGCGAGCGATAGAAAACAAATGGATCTTTAAGAAGAAGACGGACGCGGATGGTAATGTCACCATCTATAAAGCTCGACTTGTCGCTAAGGGTTATCGGCAAGTTCAAGGGATTGACTACGATGAGACTTTCTCTCCCGTAGCAAAGCTTAAGTCCGTCCGAATCATGTTAACAATTGCCGCATACTATGATTATGAGATATGGCAGATGGACGTCAAAACGGCATTCCTTAACGGGCATCTTAAGGAAGAACTGTATATGATGCAGCCGGAGGGTTTTGTCGATCCTAAGAATGCTAACAAAGTATGCAAGCTCCAGCGATCCATTTATGGGCTGGTGCAAGCATCTCGGAGTTGGAACATTCGCTTTGATGAGATGATCAAAGCGTTTGGGTTTATGCAGACTTATGGAGAAGCCTGCGTTTACAAGAAAGTGAGTGGGAGCTCTGTAGCATTTCTCATATTATATGTAGAATTCTTGGACAACATTAAGGCCTACTTGAATAAGTGTTTTTCAATGAAGGACCTTGGAGAAGGTGCTTACATATTAGGCATCAAGATCTATAGGGATAGATCGAGACGCCTCATAGGTCTTTCACAAAGCACATACCTTGATAAGATTTTGAAGAAGTTCAAAATGGATCAGTCCAAGAAAGGGTTCTTGCCTGTACTGCAAGGTGTGAGATTGAGCTCGACTCAATGCCCGACCACGGCAAAAGATAAAGAAGAGATGAGTGTCATCCCCTATGCCTCAGCCATAGGATCTATTATGTATGCCATCCTGTGTACCAGACATGATGTAAACCTTGCCGTAAGTTTGGTAGGAAGGTACCAAAGTAATCCCGGCAAGGAACACTGGACAGCGGTCAAGAATATCCTGAAGTACCTGAAAAGGACAAAGGACATGTTTCTCGTTTATGGAGGTGACGAAGAGCTCGTCGTAAAGGGTTACGTCGACGCTAGCTTCGACACAGATCTGGATGACTCTAAGTCACAAACCGGATACGTGTATATGTTGAATGGTGGAGCAGTAAGCTGGTGCAGCTGCAAGCAGAGCGTCGTGGCGGGATCTACATGTGAAGCGGAATACATGGCAGCCTCGGAGGCAGCGCATGAAGCAATTTGGGTGAAGGAGTTCATCACCGACCTAGGAGTCATACCCAATGCGTCGGGGCCGATCAAACTCTTCTGTGACAACACTGGAGCTATTGCCCTTGCCAAGGAGCTCAGGTTTCACAAGAAGACCAGGCACATCAAGCGTCGCTTCAACTCCATCCGTGAAAATGTTCAAGATGGAGACATAGATATTTGCAAAGTACATATGGATCTGAATGTCGCAGATCCGTTGACTAAACCTCTCTCATGAGCAAAACATGATCAACACCAGAACTCTATGGGTGTTCGATTCATCACAATGTAACTAGATTATTGACTCTAGTGCAAGTGGGAGACTGTTGGAAATATGCCCTAGAGGCAATAATAAAAGGATTATTATTATATTTCCTTGTTCATGATAATTGTCTTTTATTCATGCTATAATTGTATTATCCGGAAATCGTAATACACGTGTGAATACATAGACCACAATACGTCCCTAGTAAGCCTCTAGTTGACTAGCTCGTTGGTCAACAGATAGTCATGGTTTCCTGACTATGGACATTGGATGTCGTTGACAACGGGATCACATCATTAGGAGAATGATGTGATGGACAAGACCCAATCCCAAGCATAGCACAAGATCGTGTAGTTCGTTTTGCTAGAGCTTTTCCAATGTCAAGTATCTCTTCCTTAGACCATGAGATCGTGTAACTCCCGGATAACGTAGGAGTGCTTTGGGTGTACCAAACGTCACAACGTAACTGGGTGATTATAAAGGTGCACTACAGGTATCTCCGAAAGTGTCTGTTGGGTTGACACGGATCGAGACTGGGATTTGTCACTCTGGATAACTGAGAGGTATCACTGGGCCCACTCGGTAGTGCATCATCATAATGAGCTCAAAGTGACCAAGTGTCTGGTTACGGGATCATGCATTACGGTACGAGTAAAGTGACTTGCCGGTAACGAGACTGAACGAGGTATTGGGATACCGACGACCGAGTCTCGGGCAAGTAACATACCGTCTGACAAAGGGAATAGTATACGGGGTTGCTTGAACCCTCGACATCGTGGTTCATCCGATGAGATCATCGAGGAGTATGTGGGAGCCAACATGAGTATCCAGATCCCGCTGTTGGTTATTGACCGGAGAGCCGTCTCGGTCATGTCTACATGTCTCCCGAACCCGTAGGGTCTACACACTTAAGGTTCGGTGACGCTAGGGTTGTATGAATATGAGTATGCAGCAAACCGAATGTTGTTCGGAGTCCCGGATGAGATCCCGGACGTCACGAGGAGTTCCGGAATGGTCCGGAGGTAAAGAAAACTATATAGGAAGTGCTGTTTCGGCCATCGGGAAAGTTTCGGGGTCACCCGGTATTGTACCGGGACCACCGGAAGGGTCCCGGGGGTCCACCGGGTGGGGCCACCTATCCCGGGGGGCCCTGTGGGCTGAAGTGGGAGGGGAACCAGCCCCTAGTGGGCTGGTGCGCCCCCCCTTGGCCCCCCCTACGCCTAGGGTTGGAAACCCTAGGTGGGGGGGGGGCACCACTTGCCTTGGGGGGCACTCCACCCCCCTTGGCTGCCGCCCCCTTGGGAGATTACATCTCCTAGGGCCGGCGACCCCCTGGGGGCCCATATAAAGGAGGGCGGGGGGGGGGGGGGAGGGCAGCCGCACCCTTGTGTCTTGGTGCCTCCCCCCTTGCTACTCCTCGTCCTTCTCCCGCAGCAGCTTGGCGAAGCCCTGCCGGAGTTCTGCTGCATCCACCACCACACCGTCGTGCTGCTGGATCGTCATCAACCTCTCCTTCCCCCTTGCTGGATCAAGACGGAGGAGACGTCATGCTGACCGTACGTGTGTTGAACGCGGAGGTGCCGTCCGTTCGGCGCTAGGATCTCCGGTGATAGGATCACGACGAGAATGACTACCTCAACCCCGTTCTTTTGAACACTTCCGCTCACGATCTACAAAGTGGTATGTAGATGCATCTCCCCTTTCACTCGTTTCTTAGATGAACTCATAGATGGATCTTGGTGAAACCGTAGGAAATTTTTTATTTTCTGCAACGTTCCCCAACAATAGGGGGGCGCGCCCACCCCCCTGGGCGCGCCCTACCCTCTCGTGGGCCCCTTGAGGCTCCCCCGACCGACTTCTTTCACCTATATAAGCCTACGTACCATGAAAACATCAAATATCAAGATAGATCGGGAGTTCCGCCGGGTGCAAGCCTCTGTAGCCACCAAAAACCTCTCGGGAGCCCGTTCCGGCACCCTGCCAGAGGGGAAACCCATCACCTATGGCCATCTTCATCATCCCGACGCTATCCATGACGAGGAGGGAGTAGTTCACCCTCGGGGCTGAGGGTATGTACCAGTAGCTATGTGTTTGATCTCTCTCTCTCTCTCTCTCTCGTGTTCTCTCTCGTGTTCTCTCTATGGCACGATCTTGATGTATCGTGAGCTTTGCTATTATAGTTGGATCTTATGATGTTTCTCCCCCTCTACTCTCTTGTAATGGATTGAGTTTTCCCTTTGAAGTTATCTTGTCGGATTGAGTCTTTAAGGATTTGAGAACACTTGATGTATGTCTTGCCGTGCTTATCTGTGGTGACAATGGGATATTCACGTGATCCACTTGATGTATGTTTGGTGATCAACTTGCGGGTTCCGTGACCTTGGGAATCTATGCATAGGGGTTGGCACACGTTTTCGTCTTGACTCTCCGGTAGAAACTTTGGGGCACTCTTTGAAGTACTTTGTGTTGGTTGAATAGATGAATCCGAGATTGTGTGATGCATATCGTATAATCATGCCCACGGATAGTTGAGGTGAAAATGGAGTATCTAGGTGACATTAGGGTTTTGGTTTATTTGTGTCTTAAGGTGTTATTCTAGTATGAACTCTATGATAGAATGAGCGGAAATAATAGCTTCATGTTATTTTACTACGAACTCTTGAATAGATAGAACAGAAAGGATAACTTTGAGGTGGTTTCGTACCCTACCATAATCTCTTTGTTTGTTCTCCGCTATTAGTGTCTTTGGAGTAACTCTTTGTTGCATGTTGAGGGATTATTATATGATCTATCTATGTTATTATTGTTGGGAGAACTTGCACTAGTGAAAGTATGAACCTTAGGCCTTGTTTCCTATCATCGCAATACCGTTTACGCTCACTTTTACCACTTGTTACCTTGCTGTTTTTATAATTTCAGATTACAAATACCTTTATCTACCATCCATATTGCACTTGTATCACCATCTCTTTACCGAACTAGTGCACCTATGCAATTTGCCATTGTATTGGGTGTGTTGGGGACACAAGAGACTCTTTGTTATTTGGTTACAGGGTTGTTTGAGAGAGACCATCTTCATCCTACACCTCCTACGGATTGATAAACCTTAGGTCATCCACTTGAGGGAAATTTGCTACTGTCCTACAAACCTGTGCACTTGCAGGCCCAACAACGTCTACAAGAAGAAGGTTGTGTAGTAGACATCAAGCTCTTTTCTGGCGCCGTTGCCGGGGAGGTGAGTGCTTGAAGGTATATCTTTAGATCTTGCAATCAAATATTTTTGTTTCTTGTTTTATCACTAGTTTAGTTTATAAAAGAAAACTACAAAAAATGGAGTTGAGTTTGTGTCATACGCTTCGTCTTTTTAATATCTTTCGTGAGTATGATGAAAAGGAAAATTGTGCTCAAGTGCTAGAAGAAGAAATCTATAGAATGTTTGACACTAAATCTTTGAATGATGAGCATGATTGCAATGTTGCTAGTATGAATTCCGTGAATATCCATGATGCTAATGATATGCAAAGCCACAAGCTTGGGGAAGCTATGTTTGATGAATATGATATTTTTAGTCTCCCAAGCTTGGGGAAGCTATATTTTTAGTCCGAGGGGGGGTGGGCGCGCCCTCCACCCTGGTGGCTGCCTCGATTGTTCCTTGACTTGCATTCCAAGTCCTCTGGATCACGTTCGTTCCAAAAATCACGCTCCTGAAGGTTTCATTCCGTTTGGACTCCGTTTGATATTCCCTTTCTTCGAAATACTGAAATAGGCAAAAAAACATCAAGTTAGTAGGTTAGTCCCAAAAATGATATAAATGTGTAAAATAAAGCCCATAAACATCCAAAAGGGGTAATATAATAGCATGGAACAATCAAAAATTATAGATACATTGGAGACGTATCAGTGCTGTAGCTATCTACCGTCGCGTCCGTGCTCGGCTCGCCACCGACGAGCTTGTGGCCGTCGCTGTGGTCGATATCACTGCCTCCTGAGGCTACAGTCGAACTCCTGGTGCTCCCAGGAGCCAACCGAGCATGAGCCCGTGCTTCTCCGTACCCCCTAGCGCTGGATCCCTCGACGCCCGAACTCCGGCGTCCGCTCCGCCGCTCGCCACCACTGTCTTCGGCCATTTCCGGTCAAGCCCTCCATAGTTCGACGCGCCTCGATGCGCTTGTCTGTTTGGACACAAACATGCATCGAACGGAGCCCCGTAGCATGATCCCCGTCCGCGCCGGAACTGCCTTCCACCGTGCTCATCACCGGCGTTGTTTCCAGCCACCCCCGCGCATTCTGACGCCGTGGATAGACGCGGGGCACTCCCCTCGTTCGAACGCAAGAAACGACGCTTGATTTGGTGTCCCGTATACGAATCCCGATGCTCGCCGACGTTCGGCTGTTGCGCGCGAGCTCGCCGAAGCTATTCCGGCGGCTCCGCTGAGCTGGCACACTTGGGGCCACCCCTGAGACGCTGCCAGCGGGCCCCATGGGCCCCCTTGACTGGGTTGACCTAGTCAACATGCTGACTGGGCAGCCCATGGCGCTGGCATGCAGGCCCCACCACATAATTATTTTACCTAAAACGTTTTTCTAATTAATATCAATTAGTTAGATGAATGAGGCACTAACAGGTGGGGTCCAATAGTTAATTAACTCTGTTTAGTTAAAATAAAACTCTACTAGCCCCTCTGTCTATGACAGGTGGGACCCACTGGTCAGTCTGACCAGTCAAAGGATATGTTGACCTGCTGATGTCATGCTGACACTCTGCTAACGTCATAATTCCTTTTCTGTTAATTTAAATAGTTTCTGAAAATGCTTTAATCTTTGAAAATTAATATAAAATAATCCGTAACTCGGATGAAAATGTTTTCTACATGAAAGTTTCTCAGAAAAACGAGACGAATCCAAATACACGGTCTTTTTACCTGTCAGATGCCTCTAACTACCTGAACATGGAGCATTCCCCCTCCGGTCATTTGTTTGACACAGGTCTGGAACCGGGAATACATTCCCGGTTGAATCCCCCCTCCATCTATTTCGTGCAGCGCTATGTTAGGTCGACCCTAGTTCTACATATTGTCTTGTCATGCTTAGTGTTGCATCTGGTTGCTTATATTTACTGTTTCTTCCCCCTTCTCTTCGGTAGACCCCAGGGCCGATGATGCCCCAATGATCGACTACGTCAACGACGACCCTTCTTCCCTTTCAACTGAGCTTCCAGGCAAGCCCCTCCTTTGATCATCTCGATACCACCCATTCCATTCTCTCATGCTTGCATTAGATTTTACTACTGTAATTGTTTGCTCCTATTCTGATGCATAGCCTGCTTTTGTATCTGCTTTTGTACCTTACCTGCTTATCCTAAACTGCTTAGTATAGGTTGGTTAGTGATCCATCAGTGACCCCCACCTTGTCCTTGTTGCCCTGCTTCATCATCAAAGACCCGATCAACGGGATCAAAGACTAGGCCTCGGCATCGCACATCACTTTCCCCTTAGTTTCTCGACACTACTGGGTTACTATCGAGTGCCGAGGGTGAGACCTCATCAGCACTTCTGATGTTAACCCTGTAGTGTAGCTATTTGGTCGTGGTCATCGAGGGTGATTCCGCCTTAACCACTTCCGATACGACTCTGTTGTGCAACGCCTCAAGTGTGAACCTCGAGGGTGGTTCCTCTTACATTCACCTTGATGATTACATCGAGTGGAATCCATCGAGGGTGGTTCCTCAGGTTCCCCTTGGCGTTAGACACACAGTTACTATGGTTACTATGACTTTACACTGAACCATGTTACTAAAGACGGGTTGGCCCTGAGGGGTACCCGCGCGAGCTTAATTGCGAGTGATGTGGAGTCGGGTTGACCTGGAAGGTGCCCGCGAGATAATTACAAGGCGTGTCCGGGAATTCTTAGCCCTTGCCACAAGTCCTCGAGACGGGGCGACGGGGTCACATCGATCATGAGTCTCTGCTCGTTACCGTGTGCTCCTAATCCACTACGATTTGGATATTTGATCCGAGGGCCCTCTGTCCTGATAGCACTAACCATCACGTGGGCATAGTATGGGCGTTCTGCGTCGTATGCATCAGCCGAAGCTTAATAGACGTCATGCGACTGAGCGGCACATGCCGGGTTGGACTGGTAAGCACCTGCCTTTTTAAGGAGGTAGCTAGCTCTGCTCACCGGCGACGTTCGCAACGTGCAGGAGTTCCCGGGCCGATGGCCCATGACCCCTGGGGGCATAGGTTTAGTCCGGCGTGCTTGACCTCTCTATTAAGCCTAGGTCGGGTTGCGGCGTATCGTTTGGACGAGGCCGGACATGACCCAGGAAAGTGTGTCTGGCCGGAGTTAATCGAGCGTGGTGGGTAAGTGGGTGCACCCATGCAAGGAAGAAAACATCTATCGATAGCCTGTCCTACGGTAACTGTCGTGGAATTGTCACGTCAGATGTCCTCGTGAAAGGACTTAGTTGTGGAGCCATTGCAACTAGGAAGCTTGAAGGGGTTAATCGGGACAAAGGACACGAGAAGTTTTATACTAGTTCGGCCCCTTATGGTGAAGGTAAGGCCTACGTCTAGTTGGGTTGGTATTGATGTTTCGATGACCAGGGAGCGAGATACACTATGCCTGGCTCTCGATGAGTTGTTTCTTGCCCTAAGCCGCCAGCGGGTCGTCCCCTTATATACAGGGGTGGACGCCCTGCGGCTTACAGAGTCCCGGCCGGCTTATAAAGAATGTCCGGCTCGGTGACTAATTAAGTCTACCTTATGATACAAGTAATATTACTATAGCGGTTTATTACAACGGGCCTTAAGTCGCCTGTGGGCCTTAAGCTCTCTATGAACCACCATCTTCATGCTTCGGTCTTGGGCTTCTATCTGGTGAATCCTCTTTGCGTAACCCGGCCCCTCCTGGGCGGCTTACACAAATAGTTATATCCCCAACATTAGGCCCCAGATTGATTTGAATCTGTTCATGTCAATCTTAAAATACCTTATGAACTGTCCTGCAGTCTTTTGTCTTGCGCGAAGAATTGTAACCCGCCGTGACGTCATCATCTGGATCCGGGTTAAATCACCATGACGTCATCTTCAATAAAACTTATTTTTATTCCGTCATATCTTCAACGGATCTTTGCCTTTACTGACCATCCCGAAAACCGAGGCGCCAAAGCCGCTGGATAATAAATGTTATCTCCTTGTTTTTCGCGCCCTCTCGGTCAGTCTTCTCTTATAAATAGGGCGACCTAGGTCTTTCCCTCTTCCTTCCTTCAGTCGTCTTCTTCCTCTTGCTTTCTCTCGAGCTCCGCCGCCGCCACTGTCGAACTCCTCGTCTTCCCCGACTCGGGCCGCTACATCAACCTGACTCTGAGCAGAGATCGACGGCGAACCTCCGCAGCTCATCCGCATATGTGAGTTCTTCTCCTTCCCTTTCTCAGATCTGCATTAGGACTCTGTCGAGTTCGTCGGCGTTCATCACCGCCCGACGCAAACCCTCTCCAGTTCTTTCCTCCAACGCCCCGTTTAGATCGTAAAAACTACGTAGAACTGCTGCGGTGCTTGTTTGTGTTGATCTTGCATAGAAATAGATCTCATTTCCCTTGTCTGGAAACCCTCTTCGAGTGTATGAACTTCTCTGCCCTGTTTTTAGGTCTAGAAAATTTTCTTTTCAGAGCAATATTTTGATCTAGAGTAATAACTGTCATCTGTAAAACTTGTTTTTATCACCCGGAAAACCTCTTCTGGTAAATGCCCTTAAACACAACTGTCGAGGTGTCCGACTTAAATAAATGACACATAACCTTAATTGCTCCTCATGACCCGGAAGAATTTTGAACTACACTTGATACTTGTAGCGGCTTAAATATTGTTGCACAATCATCCTTATATCATTAGGCCCCTCATTAAGCCACCACCTTGAATAATTAAGATCTTTCTCCCGGGTTAAAATTTAACCGGATCTTCTTGGTTTTTCATAGGCCAATTGTTGTTATGATTCCTAAGGCTACCAAGGCCCTTGTAACTTGCAATTGGGTTCCATCCATAGTTACCAATAGCAAACCGTCTGAGTTGGTGAAGTCTGGACATCTGCCAAAAAGGGAGGTCATGTCATATCGTGCCCCTGACCCATCTGAAGAAAAGCCTCACCCCAAGGCAGGGGAAGTAATAATTTTTACGGATCATATGAGCCGTGGATTTGCTCCTCCCGGCTCAAAATTCTTCAGGGAGGTTCTGAATTTCTTTGACCTTAGACCTCAAGACATCGGACCCAATTCCGTGTCAAATATCTGCAATTTTCAAGTCTTCTGTGAGGTGTACCTGGGAGAAGAGCCAAGTATGCTTTTGTAAAGGGAACTTTTTTACATGAACCGACAAAATGAACGTGCTAACGGGCCCAGTCTTGAGCTTGGCGGTATCTCAATCCAGCGACGGAGAGACTGTCTTTTTCCTTATGCTGAGTTGCCGAGTCACCCAAAATCTTGGAACCAGACGTGGTTCTACTGTCAGGACACTTCTCCGGCTGATGAGAAGCCTCTGCCTGGCTTTCGTGCCCTGCGCCTTGAGTCTAACCATCAGCTACCAGATAAGCTGACGGCCGTTGAACGTCTGCCTCTCAATCCCACCATCAAGAAGATCAAAGATCTCTTAGGAAATGGTTTAAGCGGCATCGATCTGGTCCGAGTCTGGGTCACTTGGCGAGTACTTCCATTAAGCCGCCGTCCTGGCTTAATGTGTACTTATACAGGCGTAAAGAATGGCCCGTTACACCATAGCCCTGACGACTTACCAGATGATGTGGTGGATGCTACGACCCAGTCGCTGCTGAAGGAGGGCACTGTGACGAGCAACGCCTTCGGCTTACTTCCCTTTTGCAAGAATAACCCAGCCCCTGCAGTAAGTTATCAATCGTAATAAATACTTATTGCTATACTATACCTTTCTTGGTACTCATAATTCCTTATCCTTTTCCACAGGCCGATGACAACTTCTGGAAAGCCAAATATGACCATGAGGCTGCCAAGCAAGCCAGGACGACCAAGAAAGCCGAAAGAAAAGCCGCCAGGGCAGGAACCTCAAAGAAGAAGAAACCCAGTGCCTCCGACTTACTCAGATTGGAGGATAGCTCTTCGGATGATGAAGAGGTAATCTTAAAAAAAATTACTTCCCTTATCATTACTTGTCTGATATTCTATCCCTTTTAGGAGGATAAGGGAAACAGTCGAGCAGCCAATGAAGAGGTAACTATAATCTCCTCCGACTCAGAGCCTTTGCCAAAGAAAAAGACCCAAAGGGTGACCCGGAAAGTAAAATTTTCACATGCTCTTGCTTATCAAGATCCTCAATTTCTTTTGAAGCAACAACAGCTTGAGAACCGAAGGCAGACCCGGAACAACAAGGATGCGGAACTCTTATCCGGCTTACCTGACGTAATCAGGAAGCGTCGGACTGAGGTTATCTCCGATTTACGTTCTGTCTTACCTTTAGCGGGCTTAATTCATCAACCTCTCAATTCAGCTGACTCCAATTATCAGGATACCTCTCTTTCTTCCGGCAAATCCATGCAATCAAATATGCCGACTTTCAAAACTGCTCCCGGGTAATGTAAACTTATGCACCTTTTACTTTACCCATGCTTGCGTATTCATCCTTCTGCTTTTGTTAACAACATGCAAGTGAAGCCCAGTAAACGGACAAAGAAGAATAAGCCATCCGAAGAACCGGTCGTAGCTGAACCGGTGATTAATGCATCTGCTCAAAACAGCTCTGCCCATCAGCCGCCTCCTGATCTGGCTTCTGATATTCCAATGCAAACTTCTGATCCACCCGCCGAAGATACTCTCCACACAAGTGACCCGGAGACTCCTAGCCCGGTCAAAACAAATGAACCAGAAGTTGAGATTGTGAAGTCTCAGTTTGTTGAACCAGGGCGACCTACCGTCCTTGCCAAATGTACCGCCAAGGAAGAATTTGCCCAATGCCGAAAAGCCAAGCAGGACATTACTGATTATAGTCACTTAAGCATTGGTGATATAGTCTCGGGCTATCTGAATCAAGTGCATAATAGCCGTGACCTGGAAATTGACATGGTGAAACAAATACAGCACAAATCTGAGGTATTACTTATACTTTTTACCTGAGTCTTACATACTGTGCCAGCCCCCAAGTCTATTGCTTATTGAACAAATATGATGTAGACTTCAGAAATCTGCTTTACCTGTTAACTTATCCGGCTCAAAAAGAATTTACTTAACCCGGTTATAACATAAGGCTTTTAAATTTGCAATACACATTAGCCCCCAAGTGTCAAGTATCTTTACTTGTAAGGTGCTTGAGACTATAATATATGTGACCCGGCAAGAGAAGGTTAAAATTCTTCAGCACACATTAGCCCCCAAGTGTCAAGTATCTTTACTTGTAAGGTGCTTGAGACTTTAATGTTACCTTATAATCCTTACCATAACTTGGTGTCAATGCAGGCTGCCATAAGTCAGTTTGAATCAGAGCTTGCGGTCCTGAAGAGTCGTCTGGAAACTCAAGAACTTGAGACACAGAAAGCTAACTCCAAATTTGAATTCAGTGTCTCTGAAAATGAGAAACTAAAGAAGAAATTTGAGTCGGAAAAGAAAACTTGGGCTGATGAGAAGGCTTCCCTAGTGACTCGGGCCGAAACAGCCGAAGCATCTCTTGCGGAAGCAACAACCGAGCTGTCCGACTTAAAACAGCAGATATCTCAAATGGTCTCAGCCATCTTCGGTAAGTTAGTGTGAAACAACCTTAAACATTGTAGCCTTATAATGACTGTTGCATTAATTACTTCCGGCTGACGGTTATGCTTATGCACATACAGGCCCCAGGAGTACCAATCTGAAGCAAAACATGCTGATCAAGCTTAAAGCAGTTTACACCTTAGTAGAACAGCTGTACTCCGGGTCACAACGTGCCTTGGCCGTTGTAGCTTTATCAACTCCACATCCCCGCCTTCTGCAAGACGTGTTGAAGAGCCTCGCTTTTCTTCCTCAGCGGATCCAAGACTTAAGGCGGGCGTCCTCAAGATCCGGGGCCGTGGCCGCATTGAGCCGGGCTAAAGCATGGCTCCCAGAACTAGACCTGGCCGACCTTGCCCTTGGGTACCCAAGTCTGAAGGAGGACGACACTGCATTTGATGACCATGATTTCACTGCCCGCGTCAGAGCCATACGTCCGGTGGCAACCCTTATTGGGAACGACACTGACCTTAGCAAGTATGCGCCGGCTTATGACAGTGAAAATCGGAGAATCCCAAACGCTCCATATGATCAAATCAGCCTGATCCCTCTAATTCGTAAGCATACTTTTGCCCCTAAAGTGGACCCGGACGGTTTAATAGATGATGAAGCTGAGTTTGAAGCTTTGAGCGGCATTGAATGGGCCTCGTCAACTTTCCAGGACAAAACAGCCGACGGAGAAGCGAAGAAGGATAATCCGGAGCCTTCCAGCCCGCCGAAGGAGTGAATCGCCAGGTGTTTAGCCAAAAAACAATGCTTCATCTTATTCAGACTCGGGGAGTCTTGTAATAGGGTAGAAAGAACTTCCCAATGCTCGTCATGCCTTCGTGCATGTTCTTATCGCTTAACGCTTTTCGTAAGCCGCCATGGCTGTATATTTCTGGCTTTTACTTCCTTGGCATTTTAAATTTTGCTTGCCTTATTCTGCACAGAAAGTATTGATAACCCGGAACACAAACCAAAAGACTTATATGCAGGCTGGTTTAAGACTATTTTGTTAAACTTAAGCATTATAGCATACCTGCGATCCTTTGATAATCTCCTGGCTCATATAATGTTCACCCGGCACTTAACAACCTGGGGTGATGAATATTAAGCCAGCAAGACAAAAAACATATCATAATGCTTTCCATAAGGTTTCAGGATAATCAAAATACTTTACAGGCTTCTGATTCGGATATGACCAGTAAACCGTTCCAAAGGGGTTAAGCTAAGATTCGGATACGATCATATAGCCCCCAGTGGCTTGGCGATGCCGATCAAGTGGGTATCGACAGCTATGTTCTCTTTGGTTCGAATACGACCTATGTTTGAACAGGAAGCCCCCAAATGACCATAAGATTTGTTTAATGACGCTGATTCATATACGATCCACATCAGACCTAAGGGGGTTAAGCTATGATTCAAATATGATCAAGAAGCCCCCAAGTAGGTTTGGCAGTATGCCGATCAAGTGGGTATTGACAGCTATGTTCTCTTTGGTTCGGATACAACCTATGTTTGAACAGGAAGCCCCCAAGTGATCATGGCTAGATTCAGATATGATCATAAGCCGGACCAAAGGTAAAGCCGGATTCAGATATGATCCAGTCCCTATTGGTTGTTTCCACCACCTGTCAAAAAGACATATACACTTTTTTGAGGGTGAAAAAAGGACAGAGGTCCTGCTTTATTACTTTATATAATATATACATTGTCAAAAAATATATACATCTAAAGAGCCGGTGGCTTAAGTATAATAAGGCCGAAGATGGGCTATATTCCACGGCCGGCGGGTCTCCTCCTCCGACTTACATGAGTCTTTGTGCTCTTGAATATCAATGAGGTAGTATGACCCGTTGTTCAGATTCTTGCTGACCACAAAGGGTCCTTCCCAAGGAGGGGATAGCTTGTGCATATCGGACTGGTCCTGGATGAGCCGGAGCACTAAATCGCCTTCCTGAAAGGTTCTGCTTCTGACCTGGCGGCTGTGATAGCGACAAAGGTCTTGCTGGTAAATCGCTGAGCGGGCTATTGCCAAGTCCTGCTCTTCATCCAACAAGTCAAGTGCCTCCTGTCGAGCTTTTTCATTATCCGCCTCAACGTAAGCCGCCACACGGGGCGAGTCGTGCCGGATATCACTTGGCAGAACTGCCTCTGCTCCATACACCATGAAAAAAGGTGTATAACCCGTGGATCTGTTAGGCGTCGTGTTGATGCTCCACAGCACGGAGGGTAACTCTTCCACCCAACAACCCGGAGTCCGCTGTAAGGGGACCAAGAGCCGTGGTTTGATAGCCCTTAAGATCTCCTGATTAGCTCTTTCTGCTTGACCATTGGATTGAGGATGAGCAACAGCCGAAACATCAAGCCGGATATGCTCTCGTTGACAGAATTCTTCCATGGCACCCTTGGAGAGATTAGTGCCATTATCAGTTATGATGCTATATGGAAAACCAAAACGAAAGATCACCTTTTTGACGAACTGAACTGCTGTGGCTGCATCACACTGACTGACTGGCTCTGCCTCAATCCACTACGTAAATTTATCCACTGCCACTAGGAGGTGCGTTTTTTTATCCTTAGACCTATTGAAGGGCCCCACCATGTCAAGCCCCTAGACCGCAAACGACCAAGTAATTGGAATCATCCTTAATTCTTGAGCCGGCATATGAGCTCGTCGTGAGAATTTTTGACATCCGTCACATTTGCTAACAAGATCCTCTGCATCAGCATGAGCCGTCAGCCAATAAAAACCATGAAGGAAGGCCTTGGCCACCAGAGATTTTGAGCCGGCATGATGACCACAATCCCCTTCATGGATCTCTCGAAGTATCTCTTGACCCTCTGCCGGTGACACACAACGCTGGAACGCCCCTGTAACACTGAGATGATGTAACTCGCCATTGACAATTGTCATGGATTTGGACCGCCTGACAATTTGTCTCGCCAAGGTCTCATCCTCAGGCAGCTCTCCCCGGGTCATATAAGCCAAGTATGGCAATTTCCAATCCGGGATGACGTGAAGTGCGGCCACCAATTGTGCCTCCGGGTCTAGCACCACAAGCTCTTCCTCTGCAGGTACTTTGACAGAAGGATTATGCAGAACATCAAGAAAGGTGTTAGGCGGCACCGGCTTACGCTGAGAGCCCAACCGGCTTAATGCATCAACTGCCTCATTCTTCCTTCTATCAATGTGCTCCACCTGATACCCTTTGAAATACCCAGCTACCGCATCCACTTCACGACAATAAGCCGCCATAAGGGGATCCTTAGAATCCCATGTGCCTGAAACCTGTTGAGCCACGAGGTCTGAGTCGCCCAAGCACCTTACCCGGCTTAAATTCGTCTCCTTAGCCATCCAGAGACCATGGAGCAAGGCCTCGTATTCAGCTGCATTGTTAGTACAGGGAAACATGAGCCAGAGCACATAACGAAATTTGTCACCTCGAGGGGAAGTTAAAACAACTCCAGCCCCTGATCCTTCTAACTGCCTGGACCCATCAAAGTGAATAGTCCAATATGTATTGTCCGGCTTCTCCTCCGGTGCCTGCAACTCTGTCCAATCATTGATAAAATCCACCAAGGCCTGAGACTTGATGGCAGTACAGGGCATATACTTCAAATCATAAGGCCCAAGCTCAATGGCCCACTTGGCGGTTCGTCCTATGGCTTCCCTGTTCTGAATGATGTCCCCCAAAGGAGCTGAACTTACCACCGTTATAGGGCGACTTTGGAAGTACTGCTTCAGCTTCCGGTTTGCCATGAACACACCGTAAACAAGCTTCTGCCAATGTGGATACCTTTGTTTAGACTCAATGAGCACCTGGCTGATGTAGTAAACTGGCCGTTGAACCGGATGCTCCCTACCTGCCTCCTTACGCTCCACCACGATGGCAACACTGACGGCCGATGAGTTAGCAGCCACATATAACAATAGCGGCTCTCTATCAATGGGAGCCGCAAGAACCGGTGGCTCAGAAAACTGTCTCTTTAAATCTTCAAAGGCAGTGTTAGCAGCATCGCTCCAGACGAAAGTGTCTATTTTCTTCATCATCTGATATAGCGGTAAGGCCTTCTCCCCTAACCGGCTTATGAAACAGCTTAAAGCAGCAACACGTCCCACCAGGCGCTGAACATCATTGATACACGCCGGCTTAGCCAGAGAGGTAATCTCCGTGATCTTCTCCGAATTAGCTTCAATGCCTCTATTTGACACCAGAAATCCCAAGAGCTTACCTGCAGGTACACCAAACACACACTTGGCCGGGTTAAGCATCATCTTGTAAACCCGGAGATTGTCAAAGGTCTCTCTCAAGTCAGATACTAAGGTTTCCTTTTCTCTAGACTTCACCACGATGTCATCCACATAAGCATGAACGTTACGCCCAATTTGATCGTGCAAATAGTTCTGCACACATCGCTGATAAGTCGCCTGGGCACTCTTGAGCCCAAATGGCATAGATACATAACAGAAGGCCCCAAACGGAGTGATGAAAGCTGTCTTCTCCTGGTCCTTAACTGCCATCTTGATCTGATGATAACCAGAGTAAGCATCCAAGAAGCTCAAACGTTCACAACCCGTCGTAGCATCAATGATTTGATCAATACGGGGGAGAGCAAAGGGATCAGCCGGACAAGCCTTGTTTAAGTTCGTGTAATCCACACACATCCGCCAAGTGCCGTTCTTCTTGAGTACCAGCACCGGGTTGGCCAACCATTCCGGATGAAAAACTTCAACAATAAACCCAGCCGCTAAGAGCCGGGCAACCTCTTCCCCAATAGCTTTCCGTCTCTCTTTGTTGAACCGTCGAAGAAACTGCCTGACCGGCTTATACTTCGGATCAATATTGAGAGTGTGCTCAGCGAGTTCCCTCGGTACACCCGACATGTCAGAAGGTTTCCATGCAAAGATGTCCCGGTTCTCATGGATGAACTCAATGAACGCGCTTTCCTATTTAGGATCCAAATTGGCACTGATACTGAACTGCTTAGAGGCGTCTCCCGGGGTAAAGTCAACAAGCTTTGTCTCCGCGGCCGATTTAAACTTCAACGCCGAGTCATGCTCAGTAGTTGGTTTCTTGAGGGAGGTCATATCCGCCGGGTCAACATTGTCTTGATAGAATTTGAGCTCCTCCGCGGCGCAGGCCGTCTCAGCGTAACCCGCGTCGCCTTCTTCACACTCCAAAGCCACCTTTCGACTCCCATGCACAGTGATGGTGCCCTTGTAACCCGGCATCTTGAGATGTAAGTAAACGTAACACGGCCGTGCCATGAACTTAGCGTAAGCCGGTCGCCCAAACAGAGCGTGATATGGACTCCTGATTTTGACCACTTCAAACGTCAACTTCTCAGCCCTGGAATCGTACTCATCTCCAAAGGCCACCTCCAATTCAATCTTAACTGGGTAAGCCGACTTGCCTGGAACCACCCCGTGGAACACCATGTTGGATGTTCTCAGATTTTTCTCAGTCAACCCCATGCGCTGGAAGGTCTCATAATAGAGTATATTAATGCTGCTACCTCCGTCCATGAGTACCTTAGTGAATTTGTACCCACCAACCTGGGGTGCTACCACCAAGGCTAACTGACCCGGATTATCAACGCGTGGAGGGTGATCCTCTCTACTCCAAATGATGGGTTGCTCTGACCATCTCAAATAACAAGTAACTGCCGGCTCAACCGAATTTACAACCCTCTTATGAATCTTCTGGTCACGTTTGCATAAGCTAGTGGTAAACACATGGTACTGCCCACCGCTCAACTGTTTTGGTTGGCTCTGGTAACCCGACTACTGCTGCTGTTGTCCTCCCTGACCAGATTGCTGCTGATTATTTCCACCCGGCTGACCCTGAAAACCGGAGTTTGAACCACCGCTCGGGCCATGAAAGCCGCCAGCCCCTGAGCCGCCGCCAGATCCATGACCACCATCAAAGGTATTGGAATTTTTAAACGCCTTCATGATCGCACAATCCTTCCACAGGTGTGTAGCGGGGTGCTCCCGGGTGCCGTGTTTCGGGCAGGGCTCATTGAGTAGCTGCTGAAGAGATGGGCCTGACCCGCCGGATCGAGGCCACTTACCCTTACGTCTCTGATTGTTACCCTGTGTACTAGCATTGGCCACAAGCTCCGGGTTGCCGTCCGCCTTACACTTATTGCCGCTTTGATTCCCCGAGTTATGCTGTTGACCCTTTCCATTACCGTTCCTTTTTCCCTTTCCTGTCTTCTCATCGTTAGATGCGGGGTCCTTGGTACTATCAGAATCGGCATATTTGACTAAAGCTGCCATCAGCGTTCCCATATCGCTGCAATCACGCTTAAGGCGCCCCAATTTCTGCCTCAGCGGTTCAAAGTTGCAATTTTTCTCCAACATGAGGACAACAGAGCCGGCATCCATCTTATCAGATGAATGAATTATCTCCTTGACTCGGCGTACCCAATGGGTGGTGCATTCACCCTCCCCCTGCTTACAATTCGTCAAGTCCACGATTGACATAGATTGCTTACAGGTGTCCTTGAAGTTTTGGATGAAACGGGCTTTTAACTCCTCCCACGATCCAATGGAATTGGGTGGTAAACCTTTTAACCAAGACCGGGCCGTTCCATCTAACATCATGGTGAAGTATTTAGCCATTGCCGCATCACTGACCTCCAACAGCTCCATGGCCATCTCATAACTCTCAATCCATGCTCCAGGCTGTAAGTCGGTCGTGTAATTCGGCACCTTTCGAGGCCCCTTGAAGTCCTTGGGCAGGCGCATGTTGCACAAAGCCGGTATTAAACAAGGAACACCACCGGTTCTGGTGGCTACTCCCATCTCAATAGAAGTCGTTGGATACTCTGGAATATCTTGATGATCCACCTGTTAAACCGCCTGTTGAGCCGCCAGCTGAGCCGCCCGCTCGTTCTCCTGACGTACTCGGTCTTACACCGGGTTATAGCCACCATGTTGGTCACGGTGTTGGGCGTTGCTTGACAAAGCTTCGGACTCCATGTGCGTGCTGTAACTCGGGCTCCGGCTTTGATGAGGCAGTGCTAACCAAGGCAGAGGGGTTGAATGAATCCTATCCCGGCTATAAGAATAGGTCTCTTGCTGAGCCAGGGCCGCCTGGACAAGCTCCCTGATCCTCCGGGTCTCCACCGCTGTTGGATCATCACCATCCACTCGAAGAGCCGCCAGACGCGCTGACGCTGCGATTAAATTCTCCATGGGGTTGGAAAAGTGACCCTCTGGTATCGGCACATAATGTGGTGGTGCCATGCTCATATGAGGAGGTGGCATCTCTCGACGCTGAGCCGGCCCTCCTGCTCCGGATGTCATAAACTGATTAGCATCGGGCGGGTTACTTGGGCCGGCTCCGGGTGTAGCGAAAAGAACCCTGGGGTCGTAATTCGGAGGTAACCGGGATTGGGTCTTCTGGTGTCTCCTCCTCATTACCTCATTGGACGCATTTAAGCTCATAGTGAGCTGGTAAGCCTCTGACTGCAACCGCTGTGCCCGGGCGTCGAGAGCTGCCCGCTCCGTAGCTAGTCTAGTATCCTCAGCCGCTAAGGCCTCCTTGGCCTGGGCTATCTCCTCACGTACCCGTGCTACCTCTGCGTCATGCTCATCTTTGTTCGCAGGGATAACCGTGGCGGTTAACAGGGTCGTAAGCTTGTCCATGAGATCTATCAGCACTTGAGCCGGCGGGCGCACAGGACCTCCTGCCCCGGCCGCTCCTAAACCAGACGTAATTGCAGTAGCGGCCGTAGAGTTTTGATCGGGTTGAGTCCCAGCCATGAAGACTCCTGCCCAATTCGGCGACTCACAGGGGTCCGGAATACTGAAGCCATCGGAACAGCCCCCGAGCACACCATCTTGAACTTGATACAGAGAATCTGTTGAACCGGCGGACGAATCACCGTCAGAGTGGACGGCCGTCTCACCATCACCTTCAGGTCCTTCAGAAAGTTCTTCTCCGTGGATGCAGCCCACAAAGACACGCTTCACGCCGGGTTGAGCTCGGGCGGGTTTCGCACGCTGAGCCGTCTCTATGAGGTCGGTGCAGTTGTCCGGCTCAGGCCCCGGCTCACCAATCCGGCCGATGAAGACGTGGATCCCTCCGAAGGGGACCCGGTACCCGTACTCAATTGAGCCGGCGTCGGGGCCCCAGCCTTCGTCATCGATGTAGATCTTGCCGCGACGACTCATGGTCATCCGGCCTACTATGTATCCCTTGAGCCCTTCGAAGTTGCCCTTCAAGAACTCAAATCCACCGTGCGCTGGCCCCACGGTGGGCGCCAACTGTCGTGGAATTGTCACGTCAGATGTCCTCGTGAAAGGACTTAGTTGTGGAGCCATCGTAACTAGGAAGCTTGAAGGGGTTAATCGGGACAAAGGACACGAGAAGTTTTATACTATTCCGGCCCCTTACGGTGAAGGTAAGGCCTACGTCTAGTTGGGTTGGTATTGATGTTTCGATGACCAGGGAGCGAGATACACTATGCCTGGCTCTCGATGAGTTGTTTCTTGCCCTAAGCCGCTAGCGGGTCGTCCCCGTATATACACGGGTGGACGCCCTGCGGCTTACAGAGTCCCGGCCGGCTTATAAACAATGTCCGGCTCGGTGACTAATTAAGTCTACCTTATGATACACGTAATGTTACTATATCGGTTTATTACAACGGGCCTTAAGTCGCCTATGGGCCTTAAGCTCTCTATGAACCGCCATCTTCATGCTTCAGTCTTGGGCTTCTCTCTGGTGAATTCTCTTTGCGTAACCCGGCCCCTCCTAGGTGGCTTACACAAATAGTTATATCCCCAACAGTAACGGACACTTGGAGTTGTATCCTGATCGATACAACTAGAAGTGGATACTTGTGATGAGAAATGGATAGTATGGTTCTGGGATTTCTTTCTCGTAGGGAGTCGAGGAAGGATCTCTGGGTGAGGTTGATGACACTACCACTACAAGAAATATGTCAACTTGTGACCACCACTATTGGTCACTGTTTTCCATTTGTGACCTTTATGTTCCCAAAAACAGAAGGTCAAAAGCTGGCCGTCGTAAACTGACATTCATGACCTTCTTTGTGATATGTAAAAGGTCGTTGGTTCCACGACCAAATTTTTGGTCACTAGCAACCTCCCCAGGCCACGTAGGTATCCAGCGTGGCAAGCTGACGTGGATAGGAATCAGCCCAGTCCATTTCAGTGCTTTAGTTGGGCCGAGCCCATTAATCCATCCCATTTGTTGTTGTTTTTTCTTTCAATTTGGGTAAGCTACATGGGCCAGGCCCTATAATTCAGCCTTTTTATTTTTGGGTTGTGGCCCTTTTCTTTCTTTTTTCAAATGGGTCCCAATTGTCAGGTTCTGATAGGTGGGTCCCAAATGTTTGATTCTGGTTTGTGGGTCCTTGTTGTCATGGTCATGTTCCTCATATTTCAATATGCCAAAAATTAAACAGCAAATATTTAAATCAAAATAGACAGAAAACAAGTGTAATACTTCAAATAACAAGAAGCAACAATCTGTTACATCAACACACATACAAATGTGATCACAGTATAACAAGCTCTACAGGTGTACAATATGTCACATGAGCCAAGTTTGTGCTTCAATTTGTTCCAATACGATCAGCACCAAGGGCTTCATTACTCCTTGAACTACCATCAAGGGCTTCCGACTTCTTCGTCTTGATGCTCGTGATGAAACAGGAAACGCCAACATCTACACGTTATAGAACAAAATGGTTAGGTACAAAATAAAAGCAAATCTAACAGCATATATCTAACAACATATACAAAATAATGAAGGCCAATCCGTGTGCATATATACTAGCGTGCATATTACTAGCAGAACACATAAACCCATCCATCAAAATCTTGTTTCTGAACATTGGCATCAAATCAACACAACACCGAATTAACATGCACAAAAGGAAAGAGCTAATACAGGGCAGGTATATGGGTATCAAAGCAAACAAGAAAGAAACTAAAATCTATTCTAAGTACTTCAGGTTTGAGCCATTTTCGATACTACAATAAATACATAACAGCCAACATTTCTATCAAGGCCAACAAGGTACTAAGGTACTTGCTACTTAAAACCACAGCAAGGTACATAGCACATGCAGGCCAACAACAAATCAAGGAACCCAGAACAAGACACTTGTATCAAGCAACTGATGTAGTAACAAGCTTTGATGGTGCTAAATGCAACAGGTTTGCATAACCTGATTCACAAGGCTAGGAACAGAAGGGGGGAGTTGGTCGTATCTCACAACAAGGTTGGAAGGTTGTCCTTTAAGAGGTGAACGGTGGCGAGCTCATCGACCTACAGCTTCTGTGTCATGGCGACGACATAGACGTGCCACCGTGGGTTGGTGCCCAGGAGGAAGCCCACGATGAACGCCACAACGAGGGATCCACCGGCGGACGCCATAGGCCATAGTGTGGACTGTGGAGAGAGGGTCTAGGGCGGCTGCTGGTCTGCACACAATTGCGAGGAGGAGCATAATCAATAAGAAACATGGCAAAATTGATGAAGAATAGAAAGCTTCAGGCTAAAGACAACATTTACAAAGGCACTGAATATGAAATCTTCTTCAATAGGACATAGCATAGATAGCTTAGTGTACGAGGATATAAAAAAACAGACTGATATATTTTAGGACAAACAAGCACAACCTGAAATAAGCCTGCAAAAGATAGCACGTACACTTGGATTTACGTGTACACATGTATGTACAAATGGAGAACCAGTTAAAATAGTGTACAAGAGTTGATGATCCTAAGATCCTACCTATCCAGCACTAAAATGCAAATAAAATTTTTGCCAATAATTAAATAGCAAATATTTAAATCAAAATAGACAGAAAACAAGTGTAATACTTCAAATAACAAGAAGCAACAATCTGTTACATCAACACACATACAAATGTGATCACAGTATAACAAGCTCTACAGGTGTACAATATGTCACATGAGCCAAGTTTGTGCTTCAATTTGTTCCAATACGATCAACACCAAGGGCTTCATTACTCCTTGAACTAGCATCAAGGGCTTCCGACTTCTTCGTCTTGATGCTCGTGATGAAACAGGAAACGCCAACATCTGCACATTATAGAACAAAATGGTTAGGTACAAAATAAAAGCAAATCTAACAGCATATATCTAACAACATATACAAAATAATGAATGCCAATCCGTGTGCATATATACTAGCGTGCATATTACTAGCAGAACACATAAACCCATCCATCAAAATCTTGTTTCTGAACATTGGCATCAAATCAACACAACACCGAATTAACATGCACAAAAGGAAAGAGCTAATACAGGGCAGGTATATGGGTATCAAAGCAAACAAGAAAGAAACTAAAATCTATTCTAAGTACTTCAGGTTTGAGCCATTTTCGATACTACAATAAATACATAACAGCCAACATTTCTATCAAGGCCAACAAGGTACTAAGGTACTTGCTACTTAAAACCACAGCAAGGTACATAACACATGCAGGCCAACAACAAATCAAGGAACCCAGAACAAGACACTTGGATCAAGCAACTGATGTAGTAACAAGCTTTGATGGTGCTAAATGCAACAGGTTTGCATAACCTGATTCACAAGGCTAGGAACAGAAGGGGGGAGTTGGTCGTATCTCACAACAAGGTTGGAAGGTTGTCCTTTAAGAGGTGAACGGTGGCGAGCTCATCGACCTACAGCTTCTGTGTCATGGCGACGACATAGACGTGCCACCGTGGGTTGGTGCCCAGGAGGAAGCCCATGATGAACGCCACAACGAGGGATCCACCGGCGGACGCCATAGGCCATAGTGTGGACTGTGGAGAGAGGGTCTAGGGCGGCTGCTGGTCTGCACACAATTGCGAGGAGGAGCATAATCAATAAGAAACATGGCAAAATTGATGAAGAATAGAAAGCTTCAGGCTAAAGACAACATTTACAAAGGCACTGAATATGAAATCTTCTTCAATAGGACATAGCACAGATAGCTTAGTGTACGAGGATATAAAAAAACAGACTGATATATTTTAGGACAAACAAGCACAACCTGAAATAAGCCTGCAAAAGATTTACGCGTACACATGTATGTACAAATGGAGAACCAGTTAAAATAGTGTACAAGAGTTGATGATCCTAAGATCCTACCTATCCAGCACTAAAATGCAAATAAAAATTAACTGAAAGAAACAATAGCACCATGAAAGAAGTTGCAGTTGCACATTAGAGGAAAGCTTGGGCACTGAAGGTATTTTGAAGAAAAAAATTAACACAGTACAAGATTTCTATAAGCATCTCCTCGGACAAATTACAAAAGGCATCAAATTTACAAAAGGCATCATATCTTCTGGGCTGGCTAATTATAAGCTAGGACAGAGGAGAGGCTTCCATATTAACACCATAAGATCATTCATTCATTCTGCCAAGTCGAAAAATCAGGTAGGTAACACAAATAAACATATGCAGAAGGCGCTATAACTGCTGGGTTGGATTAGCTATGAGACGAGAGAGGCCTATAGATCAAGACCAGTCACCAGAGAATCCATCCATCCACACTATATAAACTGCATAAGAAATTTCGCGGAGCACATGGCATTCTAGATCGGAGAAATAGAAGGGGGGTTGCTTACAGCGTCCCCTTGCCGCCTCCGGCCGCGTGGGAGTGAGATCCGTCCATGGATTCGGGAGGGGGGGATTCGATCTGGGTTGGCTTCGCTCGCCTCGTCGGAGGAAGGCGCGGGCTCGGTCTGGAGGTCTGGCTTTGGGGTCCATCTCTTCCGTGTTGCCAATACAAGCATGGCATGGCGGAGCTCCATGTGCCATGTGCATGGTGATGGATGAAGGGAGGTGTTGTCCATGGCGTCGCCCTGGTGCTGGTCCTGGTCCTGGTCATGGAGAAGAGGAAGACGGGGGTGGGTCAGAGAGGGAGGGACGGGTTCTTTTCAGAGAGAGAAGAAAGAAGAAGAGGGAGGGCTGCGCGCACCTGCGGATCCTGATGACAAGGACGGCACCGTGGATCTGGCCGGCGAGGAACCCGCAACCCAACCCTAGCCACGGACGGACGGGGGTTGGGAGCGCGCGAATCTGGCCGCGGAGGGGCGAGGCGGTGCGGGCAGCGGTCGTCGAGCGCGACCCACTCGCCGGAGTTGGGGTCGTTCCAGATGACGAGGTCGCGGTTGAGGAGCTGGAACGGGGTGGGCACGCGCGGGTCCAGGTCCTCCACGAGCGAGACTGGATACCATCGTCCTGCTCTGCGCCTTGGTGTGAGGCATCTGCCCCTCCGCTGCCGGCACCGAGGCTCTGAGGCGCTCCACCTCCTTGTTGTACCGCAGCACCGCGAAGCACTCGAGCCGCTCCTCGAGGAAGAGCGCATAAGTGTGCACCCACGCGGAACAATCCCAGGCGGAGGCGGGCGAGGAGGACGGGGTGCGCCCTGAGGTGGACGACGGCGAATCGAGATCTGAGGGAGGGAGAGCGTGGCAGCGGAGAGGAGATGGGGGAGGAGGAGTGCGATGTGGGTAGGTGGCTGCGGGTGGGGTTTGGGGGTTTGGGAAAGAAAAGAGGCGGGGGGGGGGGGTGGATGAAAAATCACCAGCTAGGGTTTGGGGTTGGTGTGGGAGGGTTGAGGAGAGCCGTTGGATCCACGAGCATCCAACGGCGTATGATGCATGATCCGCGTGAAACGTCTACGGACCAATCAGAATGCAGTATGATGCTATGACCATCTAAATTGGTCATAGTTGCCTAAAAACAATGTGTGAAAACCATGTCAGCTATTTTATGACCTGAGAAATTCAAAAAGAAAATAAAAAACCTTCTCATTGTGTCACCAAAATGTGAACGAGTTTTTAGAAAAAATAACAAACATGAAAAAAGATAAATATCTTCAAAAAGGAGTAGTGAGAATGAGTTTTTTGGCAAAAAAAACATTTTTCATTTTTCGAGGGCCCAAAATAAGTTTTTTTTGTGAAGGACCTCCCAAATAATTGTTGCAAAATTGGACCAAATCATTTTTCTAAAATACTAGGCCATATTTAATGCACAATTGACCAAATGGTTTGGTGTAAAAAGTTTTTATCCACCTCTGGTGAAAAAGACAAATTCCCGCCGATTCAGCTGGAAGCGGGTCAAATTTGAACTGTAGCTGCCTCATAGTTTGCTCTTTATTTTTTCCAAAAATCATTTCTAGGTACATAAGTATCTATTTAATCATAGAAACACCAAAAAAAATTCCAAGATTCAACCACTAGCTAGGAACGGTCATTCCCGCCGTTTTGACCGCATTTGAAATGGGCATAAAAAATTCAAAAAAAAATCAAAAAATTGGAAAACCTTCGCATTGTGTCATTATATGTGGCCAAGTTCCCAGGAAAAATAATAAACTTGTAATACGGCAATTATTTTAAAAAAATGTTCTCAGAAACGAGCTATCACGTGTGGAGATCAATGGCTTTCAAGCCAAATGATCAATCTTATGGCCACATTCATGCATAGTTTGTTCAAATGATCTCATATCATGCACAAGGGTGCATCTTGGAATGAAAAACAATGTTGCCTAAGGAAGTTTTCATTTTCTTTGGACGAAAGAACCATTTTCCATTTTTTGAGTGCCCAAAAGGAGGTTTTTTTGTGAAGGACCTCCCAAATAATTGTTGCAAAATTGGACCAAATCATTTTTCTAAAATACTAGGCCATATTTAATGCACAATTTACCAAATGGTGTGGTGTAAAAAGTTTTTATCCACCTCTAGTGAAAGAGACAAATTCCCGCCGATTCAGCTGGAAGCGGGTCAAATTTGAACTGTAGCTGCCTCATAGTTTGCTCTTTATTTTTTGCAAAAATCATTTCTACGTACATAAGTATCTATTTAATCATAGAAACACCAAAAAAATTCCAAGACTCAACCACTAGCTAGGAACGGTCATTCCCGCCGTTTTGACCGCATTTTGAAACGGGCATAAACAATTCAAAAAAAATCAAAAAATTGGAAAACCTTCGCATTATGTCATTATATGTGGCCAAATTCCCAGCAAAAATAATAAACTTTTAATACGGCAATTATTTTAAAAAAGTGTTCTCAGAATTGAGCTATCATGCGTGAAGATTCATGGCTTTCAAGCCAAATGATCAATCTTATGGCCACATTCATGGCATAGTTTGTTCAAATGATCTCATATGGTGCACAAGGGTGCATCTTGGAATTCCAAACAGTGTTGCCTAAGGGATTTTCCATTTTCTTTTCACGGAAAATACATTTTCCATTTTTCGAGTGCTCGAAATGAGTTTTTTTGTGAAGGATCTACCATATATTTGTTGCAAAATTGGACTTAATCAATTTTATAAAATACTAGGACATATTTAATGCACAATTGACAAAATCGTTGGGTGTCCAAAGTTTTGATCCACCTCTGGTGAAAAAGACAAATTCCCGCCGATTTAGTAGGAAGCGGGTCAAATTTGAACTGCAGCTACCTCATAGTTTGCTCTTTATTTTTTCCAAAAATAATTTCTAGGTACATAAATATCTATTTAATCAGAGAAACACCAAAAAAAATCCAAGATTCAACCACTAGCTAGGAACGGTCATTCCCGCCGTTTTGACCGCATTTTGAAACGGGCATAAACAATTCAAAAAAAATCAAAAAATTGGAAAACCTTCGCATTGTGTCATTATATGTGACCAAGTTTCCAGGAAAAATAATAAACTTGTAATACGACAATTATTTTAAAAAAGTGTTCTCAGAAATGAGCTATCATGCATGAAGATTCATGGCTTTCAAGCGAAATGATCAATCTTATGGCCACATTCATGGCATAGTTTGTTCAAATGATATCATATGGTGCACAAGGGTGCATATTGGAATTCCAAACAATGTTTCCTAAGGGAGTTTTCATTTCCTTTTCACGGAAAATACATTTTCCATTTTTCGAGTGCGCAAAATGAGTTTTTTTGTGAAGGACCTACCATATATTTGTTGCAAAATTGGACCTAATCAATTTTATAAAATACTAGGACATATTTAATGCACAATTGACAAAATTTTTGGGTGTCAAAAGTTTTGATCCACCTCTGGTGAAAAAGACAAATTCCCGCCGATTCAGTAGGAAGCGGGTCAAATTTGAACTGCAGCTGCCTCATAGTTTACTCTTTATTTTTTCCAAAAATCATTTCTAGGTACATAAGTATCTATTTAATCAGAAATACATGGTTTGGTGGCGAGACATCGAGGTTTGGACGGTGGCCGAGGGCCCCAACTCTAGAGCGCGTAAGCTCGCATGCCCGCCGCGTGGTCACCGCGTGACTGTGGCGTTGCCATGTGTTCTGGGCGGCCTAGGAATGTCTAGTGGGTTGGACACTCCCCAGGTAGGTGCTAGGAAGAAAATTATAACATAATATTCTCATGAGGAGACCGAACTATGCTCAAACATGAATTAGCAGCCAAGTGTTTGATTAGCGGTACGGGAAATGCACATGGCCAATGGGCGTGAGTTTTGGCTGAGGATGATCATATACTGAGAAGAATTTCTTCACAAATTTTTAGGGAAATCAAGAATATATAAATAACACTTCCTTCACAAAGTGCTGCTTTGAACAGAATAGGAAAATGAATATTGTTGAGTTATTTTTGAACTAGGCAAGGAAGGTTTTTGACATATTTGATGAAGGTATGATCCAAACAATTTATGAGATTTCTTTGGGAATTTTTGGAATAACAGAAATATAGGTTGCTTCACAACCTAGGGCAAAAATTGACACATGGACATGACACATAGGCAAAACTGATGAGGTGGCGCCTAGTCATAGCAATAAGTACTAATGCATCCACGTTCACAACCTCATGACCATTTATATTGGTCGTAATCAGGTAGAAATAAGGTCATGGACCACTCTTGTCTGCTTTTATGACCATTTGGTCTAAGGCAATTCAGGGTTTGAGCCCTTCCAAGCGAAATGGCCGTGGATTTACGACCAATTCAGCTAGGGTCACTAAGAGAAGGTCACTAGTTGACATATTTCTTGTAGTGTACTACTACTTTACTTTATGCTACTCTTATCTCTTCTGATGCTGCAAGATGCTTGAATCTGCTTGAAGATGCTAGTCTTCGATATGCTAGGCTTTCCCCTTCTCTTCTGGCATTCTGCAGTTCAATCCACAGATACTACCCATTTCATTGACACCGATGCATATGTAGTGTAGATCCTTGCTTGCGAGTACTTTGGATGAGTACTCATGGTTGCTTTGCTCCCTCTTTCCCCCTTTTCCATTCTTCTCGGATGATGCAACCAGATGATGGAGTCCAGGAGCCAGATGTCACCACCGACGATTACGACTACATCGAGGGTGCTTACTATTACATGGAGGCCGCCGATGACCAGGAGTAGTTAGGAGGCTCCCAGGCAGGAGGCCTTGCCTTTTCGATCGTTGTTACTTTTGTGCTAGCCTTCTTAAGGTAGACTTGTTTAACTCATGTCTGTACTCAGATATTGTTGCTTCCACAGACTCGTTTGTATTTGAGCTTATGTATTTGAGCCCTCGAGGTCCCTGGCTTGTAATATAAAGCTTGTATTATTTTAATTTGTGTCTAGAGTTGTGTTGTGATATCTTCCCGTGAGTCCCTGGTCTTGATCGTACACATTTGCATGTATGATCAGTGTATGATTGAATCGAGGGCATCACATCAGGTACCTTAGATTTTACAACCAAGAATCTATAACCAATGCTATGAAAAGCATATCCCAGGAAAACACAGTCCACAGTTTTTGGTCCAAGTTTGGGCTTCTTTGGAATTGGCACATTGACTTTCGTAAACAACCCCAGGTTCGTAGATAAGAGAGTTTTAACCTTTTCTTCTCCCATTCCTCGAATGGAGTTACCTCTTTGTTCTTTGTGGGAACTCGTTTAGGACAAGACATGCTGTGAATATCGCCTCCCCCACCATGCCTTGGAGAGAGCCGATGTGTCTAACATGGCGTTAACCAAATCAGTTAGAGTATGGTTCTTTCTTTAGGTCACCCCATTTGACTAAGGTGAATAGGTAGGTGTCCTCTCATGGATTATACCATGTTCCACACAAAAGGTATCAAATTCATTTGAGAAATACTCTCCACCATGATCGGACCTAAGCCTCTTGATCTTTCTATCAAGTTAGTTTTCTGCTTTAGCTTTACAGATCTTGAAATAGTTCAAAGCCTCATCCTTAGATTTTAGAAGATACACATGACAGTATCTAGTGGAGTCATCAATCAACATCATAAAATACTTCTTTCCACTTTTTGTCAACACACCATTCATTTCACAAAGGTCTGAATGTATGAGCTCTAGTGGTGCAAGATTTCTTGTTTCCGCAATCGCATGAGACTTATGAGGTTGCTTAGCTTGCACACACACTTGACACTTAGATCTCTTGACAGTGGTGAAACTAGGGATTAAGTTTAACTTTGCTAGTCGTGACATGCAACCAAAGTTAACATGACAGAGATGTGAATGCCACACATTTTATTCACTATTGTTGCAAACATGATTAACAACTTTATTTCAAACGTTTGATAAGGATAAACGAAACAGGCCTCCCAACTCATAGCCTTTACTAACAAAGGTTCCATACTTGGATATTACAAATTGATTCGACTCAAAGACAAGCTTGTAGCCATCTCTACACAGAAGAGATCCGCTAACAAGATTTTTATTAACGGAGGGGACATAATGCACGTTCTTCAGCCGCACGATCTTCCCTGAAGTAAACTTCAGATCGACCATGCCAACACCACAAACAGAAGCACTTGAACCGTTGCCCATCAGCACGGTGGAAGTCCCTGCGGTCTGATAAGATGAAAACATGGAAATAGCACCACATACATGCACATTAGCACCCGTGTCAATTAACCAAACAGGAGAATGACATACTGAAAGAATAGTGGGAAATATACCATACCCAGCATCCTTCATGTCAGTGTCTCCAATGAAAACATTAGCGGTCTTGCTTCCTTTCCCAAGATGACGCTTGTCATAGCGATTAGGGCAACTAGGAGCCCAATGATCAGGATCTCCACACACATGACAAACACCTTTCTTCTTGTCATTCTTGTTCTTGAAGTTCGTGTGCTGTACAGCCTTGTTATTCCCATCAAACTTTGCTTTACCATCAAACTTGCCCATGTTCTTGAACTTGTAGGGCTGGAAGTTTTTCTTCTGTACCAGATTGGCACTAGAACCTCCCTCAATACCTCGAGCATGGTTGTCCTTTGCTCTCGCCTTTTCTTCAACATCAAGAGTACCAATGAGATCTGGAACGGAAAACTCCTGCCTCTTATGCTTTAGTAAGGTAGCAAAGTTCCTCCACATGGGAGGAAGCTTAGTGATGATACCTCCGGCAATAAACTTGTCCGATAGTATACAATTGAAGTGCTCAAGCTCTCTAGCAAATGACTGTATCTCATGAGCTTGCTCAACCATGGAGCGCTCTTCAGTCATCCTGTAATCATAGAATTGCTCCATGATGTATAGCTCAGTTCCATCATCCGAGACCCCAAACTTGGCCTCGAGTGCATCCCACATATCTTTTCCATTATCAATTGACGCATAAGCATCAACTATGTTCTCACCAAGAACACTCAAGAGAGCAGCCTTAAACAGGGTATCCATTTTCTGAAAAGCTTGTGCCTGTTGAGCATCATACTCTCCTTCAGGTTTGCCAAGAGTGGCGTCATAGCAACTCATGGTTTGAAACCATAAGGTTGCTCTCACGCACCACCTCTTATAGTGGATACCCTCAAACATAGGAGGTCTCATGGAAGCAGCAAAACCACTTGGGGTAAATTTCCTATAATAAGGTTTTTGGATTGTTGAAAATATTAGCAATTTACTAAATGATTTTATTAACAGAAATACTGGATAAAGCATGACTAATATAGCGGAGATAAAACAATTCATGCGAACTGATAGAGAGAAGGTAAATAGTATCTGCATATATGAACTATAACCAAACATATCTAGAGCAGACAGTATAGCTAGTTGCATATATGAAATAGAGCCTAACATATCTAGGGAAAACACTAGAACAAGGAACTGTGATAGGACGTCCAACAGGAAAAACAAGAACACATACGGGACAACAGCAGGAGCAGAAGCACTGGACTTGGGGTCGACATCCTCGCTAGCCATCTTGTTGAAGAGGTTGTCGACATCGGGAAAGAAGTCGTCATTGGGGAAGTGGTCATCGGTGTCCGTGATTAACCGCCAGTAGTCGCGCAGAGCGCTCCCCAAAACCCTTATCACCCTGCTCCCGTACAAAACTCAAAGAGGTGCAGTTTTGGAGGCCTACTGTCCTGACCTGCGATGCATGCCGCAAGCCGGGATGAAGAAGATCGTAGCAGCAACGCAGTGCTCAGGAACTGGTGGCAAGAGGAAGAAGTAGTTCTGGTGCATCTCTCTGAGAGGAGCGACCTCCCTTTTATAGGCGCAAGAGAAGGAAGAGAGAGGGCAGCGACGGGAGGTGAAACGAAGCGAACGGACTTCAGCCGAAGAGGCGCGCCATTCAGATTCATTGTCCACTACAGAAAAACATTTCAGCTCTCGCGTGACCTTTCGAATACCCGTCGTGCGTGGCAAAAATTTAGACATCGACTCGACTCATTCCCGCAACCCGCGGCGCGGCGTGACGAGGCGTGTGGCGGGCAGCGGCGGAGGAGCGCGTGTGGATGTCCCTCTTGTTCTCATCCTCATATATGTGGAGAAAGAACCTTCCTTATAAAGAGGTCCAACTCCCTCTAAACTAGCAATGTGAGACTAAACTTTAGTTCCACCTCTTGCCTTGCACGAATGAGCTGCGTGAGCCTCTAGGATTTATTAGGAATTTCTGAAACTGCTATTGGGCTAGGCCCAAAATAGACAAAATTCCAGCAGTTTTCACTTTGAACCCCTTGATAGTACAATTTTCCCTATTTACTCAAATAGAAGCAAAGGAAACACTTCTACTTCATACTCTTCAGTGAACTCCATTAGCTTCAAAAATGCATCCCATATTTTTCAATGTAATCACAACATTTTTAGGGGTCCTAACTCTTTGTTAAACCAAAGATATTGCATGTGTATACTCATAAAAACATTAGTCCCTTAATTGTTTTGTCCATGGAATCATCTAAAACCCTAGGGGGCATTGCATGCACTTACAGAACCTCACCAACATCCGCCGCCACTTGAGGAGGTGCCACGATCTGATCTAGGTAAAGCAGCCCAGGCCCATGCTAAAAAAAGCAGCCCAGGCCCACCACCTACACACAACACTGGTGCATTGCTAGTTTGTTACCCACGCTACCTGGAGCAGCTAGTTGTCGGAAAATCTAAGCCCCACAACAGACTTCTATGGTCACCCTCCCAGCAAACCACCTCGCCACCCCGATCCCTTCCAGCCACACGACTTAGCCATCAATGGTATCAAGCAATCAATCTAACTTAAATAACACTCGTGGTCATGTGAATTACATAATATCTTTTTTAATGGCTATTACATAATATTTTTTTTAATGGCTATTACATAATATCTTAATTAGTTCATAATAACTCCTTATGTGATGAACACGTATTGTACCAACCCCACCCCGAGGCCCCAGCCATGAATGCACCCTTTTGTCGAGTCTTTGCAACATACTACTAATGATCTCTATCAAACCATATAAAAGTGAAGTGGTAACAACTATAGCAAGCAACGGGGATACAAATGGTTTAGTGAAGAGTTGGAACATGCGTCCAAGAAACAAGAGGCTAGTTAAAATGTTAGCGTAAGAGCACATAACTAAGAACCATGGAGTATTTTGGTGTGGGTTGCGTAAGAAGGAGGCGGTAGGGGGAATTAATAGGAAAAGGTAGGGAGCAGCATTGATCCCGTTCTCTGTCCTCTTGCAAATACCTTCATTGTTTATCTACACCTCTTCCTTCAACGATCAACAAGCCTTCATCTAGCTACGGTCGTAACATTCCTTCTGTGGCCAAGTAGGAAATTGACTTCCGATCTTCCCATTGAGCAGCTCCTCCCTATGTTCTGTAGTTAAAACAAACTAGCAGACACAAGCTTGATTTTCTTTGGTTGTATGGACGTTGAGAAAATATAATTAGAATATACAATTGTTTGAGTCCCTACATTTTTTAGGAAAGTAGTGTACATAAAGTTGACAAATGGGTCTTAAACATGGGTCTTAAACACAAAAAAATAGCCTTAAGACCCCATTTGAGCCCCTTCAACCCTAAGGGCATCTCCAATGTTGCAAAAACATGGGTCTTAAACACAAAAAAATAGCCTTAAGACCCTTCCTCAAACATTGTGAGAAGAAGAGGCTGAGTCACTGTGCTAAGAGCAAGTCATAAAGAATAAAAAAATAATTTTTCTCTTCTCTCACATGGTTTGAGGGGTTAAAACTAGAAGAGGAAGCTGACAAATGGGGTCCACCCTTAGGCCCATGTGGGTATTCAACATTGGAGAAATTTCTAGTTTGTCGTAACACGTTGAGTGGGTCCCATCTTATGAGTGACTTAAGAATTAAAAATTGGTTAAAAAATCACATGTTCATCTTTACAACTCAAGCTGGAAAGTTAGTTAGTTCAATTACTAATCTATCTTGTATAATCTACAATTTTAGATTCACCTAGGGACTTATTATTGTGGTGTCCAAATGAGAGGGGTTCGGTTTACTAAATATAAAGGGCCTATTTATTTATCCTTTGAAGAAGAGGTTCCTCCTTTGTGTAAGTTTAGGAGATCTAACATTAACATGAATAGGGAAGATATACAACATGTAAAAATGTATACTTCTACATCGAGCTTTTTTCAAAAAGGAGGTTGATACTCCCTGCCTCTGCATCAATGCGATGCACACGCCCTTAAAGTTAATGTAAAAGCAATGAGGTCAAAATCATCAACAAAGAGAGTACAAGACATAGATAACTGTGATAGAAGCATTACAAGATATGAAATTAACACCTATGACTAAGTCGACTTCTTCCGGAACAACGTCTTCAAGAAGGAATAAACACTCCCACGCCGTCGTTGTCTTGCTCAATCGAAAACGGTCTGACAAAGATTTCATCCTGATGAGACAATGCCTTCAACAAGGTAACGATGCAAATTCATCATTGCTGAGATCAACCAATCAAGGCCAGAATAAGAGTTTTCAGCCCGGACATGGAGTGGTGTTTCAGTCACCATCTTGATGGAGGATCTTCTGGTAGTCATGCTAGCTTGTATCCCACGCCAGGCCAGAATGGCGCTAGCGGATGGGTGTAATATCTTCCCAGCATTGACAACCACCCGGACTGTCGGGGGATCGTGCATGTGGCGGTGTGAAATTGGCCACCACCACTCCACACCGACGCGAATCGGTCTGTGACATCCACCTCGACACCAGGGAGACTACATCGAGCTAACATTAGCTTGTTCCTTTTCTTGTTTATGTTTCCTCCTGAATCGGAAAAGGAAAGTAAAGAAAAATAAAATGATACAGACCTATACATTCCGTTGTGCATAGACTGATCACATGAAAGTGTCAATGCAAACCCTAATTAAGGTTCAAATTTCCTATTCAGTTATATGTATGATTATATATATGGTTGTATGTGAAGGATAATGAGTATGACTTAATTCCCAAATAGTTAACTTCTACAGAATGCAAAATAGTAAATAAATTGTTATTAAAATATTACACCTGAAGATTTCATCTCCAAATTTAGGTTCACATTTACACAATTGGGGATGAGGGTTTCTTTGCATATTTAAGTTACTAGAATGACTTCACAATCAAACTGACACATGTTTTTCTCAAAGAGTAGTAACTTTGATAAGCTGTTGAATTTATGGCTTTTTTGGAAATGGAGGCATGCCCCCGGCCTCTGCATCATGATGATGCATGCGGCCATATTATTAACAATCCAAAATTGTCATAAAATTCTTATAGCTCACAAAACAGAGCAGAATAAAGTATCAAAAAAAGGAAAAGTACATGTGAACCATGTCAACCGGCACAATGAAGATAAAAAGGATAAGCTCTCTAGACTCCTATCCTGTTATGCGAGCGCCATCCGAACCGGTTGAAGATAACCCAAGATACCATCTCCCATTGGTTGCACCTAGTAACCAAAGGCTCCCCAGAGTCCATAGGAGTGAGTAAGGACCATGTACGGATCCAAGCTGTAGCTCTGAAAATAACCTGCAAAAAAGTTAAAGTGTGTTGTCTGTTAAAAATCATATCATTCCTGCAGTTCCATCTAACCCATAATAGCGCACATATTCCAATGTGAATACGAGCCGCAGTAATCTGATCAATCCCAGCTAACCACGTCCCAAAACAAAGACGCAATATTAACTGGAGGATTACTATTAAAAGCTATATGAATCATTCTCCAAAGTAACTTAGCAAGTGGGCATTCAAGAAATAAGTGTTGTATTGTTTCATCATGATCACAAAAACAGCACCGCGAAGAACCTACCCATCGCCTCTTAATTAAGTTGTCCTTTGTGAGTATCACTTGCTTGTGAACAAACCACATGAAGATTTTAATACGCAAAGGAATCTTAACTTTCCAAATGTGCAGTGACCGTGATAGGGGGGCAGAGTTAATGAGATCCATATAAAAAGATTTCACCGTAAACCTCCCATTCGTAGTTAATTTTCATTGTATTGAATCCGGCTGATCGGAGAGTTGAACTTCTATCAATCTCTGAACCAGGTGCATCCAGGCGGTCCATCTCTCACCAACTAACACTCGTCTGAATTGGATGTTCAAGGGAATTGTTTGAAGGACGGTACCCACATAATCCTCCTTTCGTTGCACAATATTATAGAGTGTAGGATATTGGATGGCCAATGGCGTCTCTCCTAGCCACGTGTCCAAAATCTTGTTGACATTCCATTGCCAACCAAGAATTTGACCCTACGAAAGAACAGGTCCTTTGTGCGCATAAGTCCCTTCCAGAACGGCGAGTCAGTCGGTCTCATGGTAACCTGGGCTAGTGTTTTCGAGTGCAGATACTTATTGCGCAAGAGTTGAGACCACATGCCCTTCGGCTCAGTCTCTAGTCAGTAGAGCCATTTGCTCATATGACATTTGTTCTTGATTTCTAAGTTTTCAATACGGAGACCCCCTTGGTCTTTAGGTCGGCAAATGATATCCCATCGTGCGAGACAGTATTTCCGCTTGGCCTCATGAGAGTGCCAAAAGAAGCGTGATCTAAAGAAATCAAGTCGCTTGCGATCTCCTTTCGGAATTTCGAAGAACGACAGTAGGAACATCGACATACTAGTCAGTACTGAGTTAATCAAGACTAGGCGACTTCCATATGACATAAGCTTACCCTTCCAGCAGCTAAGTTTTTTTTTTCAATTCGTTCTTCAATACATTTCCATTCTTTATTGGAAAGTTTACGGTGATGGATCGGTATACCCAAGTAACTGAATGGTAAGGCACCTGATTCGCATCCAAACAGTTGTCTGTATTTGTGTTCCTCGTCTTTGGCCTTCCCAAAGCAGAATACCTCGCTCTTATGAAAATTAATTTTTTATCCAGACAATTGTTCGAAGAGACATAAGATAAGTTTCATATTACGTGCCTTAGCCATGTCATGTTCCATGAATAGAATAGTGTCATCAGCATATTGTAGAATGGAAACCCCTCCGTCGACAAGATGAGGAACTAGACCCTCTACATGGCCATGCTGCTTGGCCCTACCAATAATGACGGCCAGCATATCTGCCACAATATTGAACAAAAGAGGAGACATGAAATCCCCTTGTCGTAACCCCTTATTTGTCTGGAAATAGTGACCGATGTCGTCGTTCACCTTGATTCCTACACTACCTTTCTGGACTTGGGTATCTACTTGCTTCCTCCAAGTTTCAGTAAAACCCTTCATGCACATTGCCTGTTGAAGAAAAGGCCATTTTACTTTATCATACGCCTTCTCAAAGTCCACTTTGAAAATAACCCCATCTAGTTTCTTCGAGTGGATCTCATGAAGCGTTTCATGTAGAACGACCACCCCTTCCAGTATGTGTCGTCCCGGCATGAACGTTGTCTGGCTTGGTTGGATCACCGAATGAGGAATTGTGTCTATCTATTAGTTCCTACCTTTGTGAAGATTTTGAAACTCACATTCAGCAGGCAAATGGGGCGGAATTGTTCGATCTGAACTGCCTCATCTTTCTTAGGTAATGATACGTCCATTTTGCATCATGCTTTTATATCAATATTTATTGCATTATGGGCTGTTATTACACATTATATCTCAATACTTATGGCTATTCTCTCTTATTTTACAAGGTTTACCATGAAGAGGGGGAATGCCGGCAGTTTGAATTCTGGCTGAAAAAGGAGCAAATGTTGGAAACCTATTCTGCACAACTCCAAAAGTCCTGAAACTCCACGAAAACACTTTTTGGATTTATTAAGGAATTATGAGCAAAATAAATAGGCCAGGGGGCCCACACCCTATCCAGGAGACAGGGGGGCGCCCCCCCTTGTAGGGCGCCCCCTATCTCCTGGGCCCCCTGGTGGGCCTCCGGCGACCATCTTCTGCTATATGAAGGGTTTTGTCCTAGAAAAATTCGTGGGCAAGCTTATGGGACGAAACTCCGCCGCCACGAGGCGGAACCTTGGCGGAATCAATCTAGGGCTCTGGCGGAGCTGTTCTGCCGGGGACACTTCCCTCCATGAGGGGGAAATCATCACCAACGTCATCACCAACGATCCTCTCATCGGGAGGGGGTCAATCTCCATCAACATCTTCACCAGCACCATCTCCTCTCAAACCCTAGTTCATCTCTTATATCCAATCTTGTATCCAAAACCACAAATTGGTACCTGTGGGTTGCTAGTAGTGTTGATTACTCCTTGTAGTTGATACTTATTGGTTTACTTGGTGGAAGATTATATGTTCAGATCCTTAATGCATATTATTACACCTCAGATTATGAACATGCTTATGCTTTGTGAGTAGTTACTTTAGTTCCTGAGGACATGGGTGAAGTCTTGCTATTAGTAGTCATGTGAATTTGGTATTCGTTCTATATTTTAATGAGATGTATGTTGTCTCTCCTCTAGTGGTGTTATGTGAACGTCGACTACATGACACTTCACCATTATTTGGGCCTAGAGGAAGTCATGGGGAAGTAATAAGTAGATGATGGGTTGCTAGATTGACAGAAGCTTAAACCCTAATTTATGAGTTGCTTCGTTAGGGGTTCATATGGACCCATATGTTTAATGTTGTGGTTAGGTTTACCTTAATACTCCTTTTTGTAGTTGCGGACGCTTGCAATAGGGGTTAATCATAAGTGGGATGCTTGTCCAAGTTAGGTCAGCACCCAAGTGTCGGTCTACCCACATATCAAATTATCAAAGTACCGAACGAGAATCTTACGAACATGATGAAACTAGCTTGACGATAATTCCCAATGTGTCCTCAGGAGCTCCTTCATTATTATTAGAATTTGTCCAGGCTTATCCTTTGCTACATAAAGGATTGGGCCACCTTGCTGCACCTTATTTACTTTATTTACTTTTGCTCGTTACTATTTATCTTATCACAAAACTATGTATCACCTACTATTTCAGTGCTTGCAGAGAAAACCTTACTGAAAACCGCTTATCATTTCCTTCTGCTCCTCATTGGGTTCGACACTCTTACTTATTGAAAGGACTACGATAGATCCCCTATACTTGTGGGTCATCAAGACTCTTTTCTGGCGCTGTTGCCGGGGAGCGTAGCGCTCTTGGTGAGTGGAACTTGGTAAGGAAACATTTATTTAGTGTGCTGAAATTTTCTGTTACTAGTCACTATGGAAACTAATCCTTTGAGTGGCTTGTTTGGGGTATCTTCACCCCAACCATAGGAGCAAAGAGATGCTCCTCAACCTACTGAACTTTATGAAAATATTCACTTTAAGATTCCTTCGGGTATGATAGAAAAACTGCTAGCTAATCCTTTTGCAGGAGATGGAACTTTGCATCCCGACTTAGACCTTATCTTTGTGGATGAAGTTTGTGGGTTATTTAAGCTTGCAGGTATTCCCGATGATGTTGTCAAAAGGAAGGTCTTCCCTTTATCTTTGAAGGGAGATGCAATGATATGGTATAGGCTATGTGATGACACGGGATCTTGGAATTATAAGCGATTGAAATTGGAATTTCACCAGAAGTTCTATCCTATGCACCTTGTTCATCGTGATCGAAATTACATATATAATTTCTAGCCTCGCGAAGGAGAAAACATCGCTCAAGCTTGGGGGAGGCTTAAGTCAATGTTATATTCATGCCCCAATCATGAGCTCTCTCGGGAAATGATTATTCAGAATTTCTATGCTCGGCTTTCTCTTGATAATCGCAACTTGCTCGATACTTCCTGTGCTGGTTCCTATATGCTGAAGACTATTGATTTCAAATGGGACTTATTGGAAAGAATTAAACACAATTCTGAAGATTGGGGTTCCGAAGATGGTAAGGAGTCAGGTATGACACCTAAGTTTGATTGTGTTAAATCTTTTATGGATACCGATGGTTTCCGTGGATTTAGCTCTAAGTATGGACTTGACTCTGAGATAGTAGCTACTTTTTGTGAAACTTTTGCTACTCACGTTGATCTCCCTAAAGAGAAGTGGTTTAAATATAATCCGCCTGTTGAAATGAAAGTAGTTGCACCTATTACAGTCGAAGAAAAGACTATTACATATAGTGATCCTATTATTCCTACTACTTATGTTGAAAAACCTCCTTTTCCTGTTAGGATAAAAGATCATGTTAAAGCTTCGACTGTTGTTCGTAAGAGTAATAATAGGACTTATACACCTCCTGAGCAAATTAATGTTGAACCTAGTATTGCTATGATTAAAGATCTCTTGGATGAAGACTTAGATGGGCATGTCATTTCTTTCGTGGGTGAAACTGCTAATATTGCTAGACCCGATACTAAGACATGTAGACCTGTTGTAGGCACGCCTGTTATTTCTGTTAAAATAGGAGAACATTGTTATCATGGCTTATGTGATATGGGTGCTAGTGCTAATGCGATACCTTATGATCTTTATAAAGAAATTATGCATGATATTGCACCAGTTGAATTAGAAGATATTGATGTTACAATTAAGCTTGCTAATAGGGACACCATTAAACCTATTGGGATTGTTAGAGATGTTGAAGTCTTGCGTGGAAAGATTAAATACCCTGCTGATTTTCTTGTTCTCGGTTCCCCACAAGATGATTTTTGTCCCATTATTTTTGGTAGACCTTTCTTGCATACTGCTAGTGCTAAGATTGATTGTGAAAAGAATATTGTCATTGTTGGCTTAGATGGTATGTCTCATGAGTTTAATTTTGCTAAGTTTAGTAGACAACATCGTGAAAAGGACTCATCTAGTAAGGATGAGATTATTGGTCTTGCTTCCATTGCTGTTCCTCCAACAGATCCATTAGAACAATATTTGCTAGACCATGAAAACGATATGTTTATGAAGGAAAGGGAAGAAATAGATGAAGTGTTCCTTAAACAAGAACCTATGCTAAAACATAATCTTCCCGTTGAAATTCTTGGGGATCCCCCTCCACCCAAGGGTGATCCTGTGTTTGAACTCAAACCCTTACCTGATAATCTCAAGTATGCTTATCTTGATGAAAAAGAAATATATCCTGTTATTATTAGTGCTAACCTTTCAGAGAAAGAAGAAGAAAGATTATTGAAAACTCTGAAGAAGCACCGAGCTGCTATTGCATATACTCTAGATGATCTTAAGGGCATTAGTCTCACATTGTCAACATAAAATTTTAGTGGAGAAAGATGCCAAACCTGTTAGAGATCCTCAAAGACGATTAAATCCCAAAATGAAGGAAGTGGTAAGAAAGGAGATTCTAAAACTCCTTGAGGCAGGTATTATTTATCCCGTTGCTGATAGTGAATGGGTAAGCCCTGTCCATTGTGTCCCTAAAAAGGGAGGTATTACCGTTGTTCCTAATGATAAAGATGAATTGATCCCGCAAAGAATTATTACAGGCTATAGGATGGTAATTGATTTCCGTAAGTTAAATAAAGCTACTAAGAAAGATCATTACCCTTTACCTTTTATTGATCAAATGCTAGAAAGGTTATCCAAACACACACATTTTTGCTTTCTAGATGGTTATTCTGGCTTCTCTCAAATACCTGTGTCAGCAGGGGATCAATCTAAAACTACTTTTACCTGCCCTTTTGGTACTTTCGCTTATAGACGTATGCCTTTTGGTTTATGTAATGCACCTGCTACCTTTCAAAGATGCATGATGGCTATATTTTCTGATTTTTGTGAAAAGATTTGTGAGGTGTTCATGGATGACTTCTCCGTCTATGGATCCTCTTTTAATGATTTTTTGAGCAACCTTGATCGAGTTTTGCAGAGATGCGAGGACACTAGTCTTGTCCTGAATTGGGAAAAGTGTCACTTTATGGTTAATGAAGGCATTGTCTTGGGGCACAAGATCTCCGAGAGAGGTAGTGAAGTTGATAAAGCTAAAGTAGATGCTATTGAAAAGATGCCATGTCCAAAAGACATAAAAGGTATAAGAAGTTTCCTTGGTCATGCCGATTTCTATAGGAGGTTCATTAAGGACTTTTCTAAAATCTCTAGGCCTCTGACTAATTTATTGCAAAAAGATATTCCTTTTGTCTTTGATGATGATTGTGTAGACGCATTTGAAACACTTAAGAAAGCTTTGATCACATCACCTATTGTTCAGCCACCAGATTGGAATTTACCTTTTGAAATTATGTGTGATGCTAGTGACTATGCTGTAGGTGCTGTTTTAGGGCAAAGAGTCGATAAGAAATTGAATGTTATCCATTATGCTAGTAAGACTCTTGACACTGCCCAGAGAAATTATGCTACCACTGAAAAAGAATTCTTAGCAGTTGTGTTTGCATGTGATAAGTTTAGACCTTATATTGTTGATTCCAAAGTTAGTATTCACACCGATCATGTTGCTATTAAATATCTCATGGAAAAGAAAGATACTAAGCCTAGACTCATTAGATGGGTTCTCTTGCTCCAAGAATTTGACTTGCATATTATTCATAGAAAGGGAGCTGAGAACCCCGTTGCAGACAACTTGTCTAGGTTAGAGAATGTTCTTGATGACCCACTGCCTATTAATGATAGTTTTCCTGATGAACAATTAGCGGTTGTCAATGCTTCTCGTACTGCTCCTTGGTATGCTGACTATGCTAATTACATTGTTGCTAAATATATACCGCCTAGTTTCACATACCAGCAAAAGAAAAAGTTCTTTTTATGATTTAAGACATTACTTCTGGGATGATCCACACCTTTATAAAGGAGTAGATGGTATTATTAGACGTTGTGTGTCTGAGCATGAACAGGAACAAATCCTACGCAAGTGTCACTCTGAATCCTATGGAGGACACCACGCTGGAGACAGAACTGCACATAAGGTACTACAATCTGGTTTTTATTGGCCTACTCTTTTCAAATATGCTCGTAAGTTTGTCGTATCCTGTGATGAATGCCAAAGAATAGGTAACATTAGTAGACGCCAAGAAATGCCTATGAATTATTCTCTTGTTATTGAACCGTTTGACGTTTGGGGCTTTGATTACATGGGACCTTTTCCTGCCTCCAATGTTATACACATATCTTAGTTGCTGTTGATTACGTTACTAAGTGGGTAGAAGCTATTCCAACTAGTAGTGCTGATCATAACACTTCTATTAAAATGCTTAAAGAAGTAATTTTTCTAAGGTTTGGAGTCCCTAGATATCTTATGACTGATGGTGGTGCACACTTTATTCATGGTGCTTTCTGTAAGACGCTTGCTAAATACGATGTCAATCATAGAATTGCATCTCCTTATCACCCGCAGTCTAGTGGTCAAGTAGAGTTGAGCAATAGAGAGCTCAAATTAATTTTGCAAAAGACTGTGAATAGATCTAGAAAGAATTGGTCCAAAAAACTTGATGATGCATTATGGGCCTATAGAACTGCATACAAAAATCTTATGGGTATGTCTCCATATAAGATGGTTTATGGAAAAGCATGTCATTTTGAAAGTGCGTTATGTCGACTAGAGGGGGGGTGAATAGGCGATTTTTATGAATTCTTCACTGAGGAATTTGCCGGTGAGGAAATTCCTTAGCGAAGACTATTAGCAGCGGAATAAGTACTCGGAAGTAAGCATAACAGAATACAAGCATGGTCATCATGATGAAATGAAGACTAGCACAGAGTATAGAAAGCGTAATCACAGGATAACACAAGATGAAGACAAACAGACTGAAGAAATTGAACTGAGGAAATTGAGAAAGTCTTCAGTCAAAGTCTTCAAACACAGATATGAACAAACACTCAACACAGTAATGAGGAAATGAAAGGGTTGAGGAAATAGAACCAGTTAGGTTGGTGAAGACAATGATTTGGTAGACCAGTTCCAACTGCTGTCTCAGTTGTACATTTGGTTGGAGCGGCTAAGTATTTAAACTCGAGGACACACAGTCCCGGACACCCAGTCGCTGAGCACGCAGCTCAGGACACCCAGTCCTCACCGTATTCTCCTTGAACTAAGGTCACACAGACCTCGTTCAATCACTCGTGGTAAGTCTTCAGGCGACTTCCAAACCTTCACAGACTTGGTCACTCGGCGATCCACAATTCCTCTTGGATGCTCTAGACCTTGACGCCTAACCGTCTGGAAGAAGCACAATCTTCAAAGGTAACAAGCGTCGGATCCACGCAGGATCAATTTCTTCAGTGATGCTCAACACTTTGGGTTTGTAGGTGTTTGGGTTTGGGGTTTTTCCTTACTTGATGATTTTCGCTCAAAGTCCTCGGAGGATGGGTTGCTCTCAAATGACAAGTGTCAAGTTCTCTCGGAGCAGCCAACCAGCTAGTGGTTGTAGGGGGCGGCTATTTATAGCCTAGGGAGCAGCCCGACATGATAAGACATAAATGCCCCTCAATGATATGACCGTTAGGTGGATAAGATATTTTGGGACAGCTGGCGCGCAGCACAACAACGATCGGAAATTTGACTCTCAAATTCCTCAGGGCTATCATGTTCCTCACTATGTAGGTAATTCGCACTGATGAATTCCTAACTCCTCAGTCAGAACAAATTCATCAGCGACCAGAAGAACTTCGTCTCTGTCACTGAAGAAAGTGACTGAACTGTATGAGATTTCCAAAGGCTTCACTCGAAGGGATTGGTAGGTGTAGGATTTTGAGTTGAGCATCACATGGAAATTTTTCCTTAGTATTTCCTCGACCCCCTTTAATAGTACGGTGTTTCCTATGACTCAAGAAAGAGAAAATGAAACTACGAAAACAAAAGTCTTCACGCTTCATGTTCCACAGATGAATACCAAGTTTTCAAGGTCACACCAATTTCTTCACTTTCAAAGTCTTCAGAAAGTCTTCAGAATATCAAAGTCTTCAGTTGAAGAACTTCATTTTTAGGGGTCGACTTTCTTTGTAAATATCAAACTCCTCATAGACTTATAGACCTGTGTACACTCACAAACGCATTAGTCCCTTAACCTATAAGTCTTCAATACACCAAAATCACTAAGGGGCACTAGATGCACTTACAATCTCCCCCTTTTTGGTGATTGATGACAACATAGGTTAAGTTTTCAACGGGGATAAACATATGAAGTGTATACACTGATATTGAGGAATTTGATTACAAGATATAGAAGAACCCCCCCCCCCCCGGAAATGTGCATAGTGAGGAATTTGCTTTTGAGGCAATGCACATTTGAAGAGTTGAATCATGGAGATCCCCCCCTATATCTTGTAATTCATACACGCATTTGATATACAATATGAAGAATTTGAAATGCATGATGAAATATGGTGCCTGATGAGATTCAACATGCGTGCAATGTCATTAACGAGGAATAAGCATGCAAAGCATAATGCAACAAAAGTATCAGCGCACCATCGGGTTTAAGATTACAACTCGATCCAAATAAAAGTTTTAGAAGAACGAGAGTTGTAACTTAAAAAAATGCCCTTAATATAGACCCGCTTGAAGACTAACTCAGATTTCTCCCCCTTTGTCATCAAATGACCAAATGGATTGAAACTAAGGACTAACGCCCCTAAAGAATTTCAAGTCGATGGAGGAGCGCCAGCGTTGTCGGGGTTGTTTGTTGTAGCAGGGCCTGCCGCAGTGTCGTCCAAATCTTCATAATCATCAGTGTCACGCGATGAAGAATACGAGCTGGCCACCAGTGGAGGAATTTTGACCTTCTTGAATTTCTTCGGAGGAGGTGCAGACCAGTCAAATTCTTCCTTGAGACCCATAGTCTTCAGTTCTTCAGCGCTATAGACATGAGTGAGGACAGCCCAGATGCGGTTGAAGGTTTCATGAAGGTAGTATTGGTTCTTCTTCACTGCATTGTGTGTTGAGGTCATATTGTGAAGAAGTGCACCAAACTGACGCTTTACCCATTTGTGATCGCGATCAACCTTCTGATGAAGACTGAGGAGTAACTCACGGTCAGTCATCACCCTGGGTGCTGTGGCTTGAGGATTTTGCTTGGCTGAGGTATTTGCGGCAGAGTCATGTGTGGCAGAATCGTCATTGGTAGAGTAAGATGCAGCCTTGCGAAATTGACCATCCAATGGACGAATGCCTTCATCGATCACAGCAGCGGCCTTGCCTTTATCATCAGCTGATGAAACTATCCGTTTGAGGACTTCAATGGGAGGCAAGTAGCTACTGTGGTTCAGAGTGTCAGCTTTGTAATTCAATGAAGATCTTGCCCTGATGAATCTCATAATCCAAGGAGCATAGGGCTTCAGCTCGAATGGTGACATAGCAATATTGGCCAGAGTCCTCATGAAGAAATCATGGAAGTTGACGGGAACGCCATGAATGATGTTGAAAAGCATATTCTTCATGATGCCAACGACTTCTTCATCATTTGAGTCGTGGCCTTTGATAGGACTCATTGTCTTCGTCAGAATTCGATAGACAGTCCAAGGCACATAGAGTAATTCCTTGACGAGGAATTTGGTTCGTGGGGCCTGCCTTGGCTTCAAAGGCTTCATTAGCACTTGCATATAGTGATTTGAAAGTTCTGGTTCATTGTAGATACAACGAGCACCATCAAGTGGAGGACTGAGTGGTAGAGCATGAAGCAATTCAGTTGTTGGTGCCTTGTAGTGAGTATTTTCAAACATCCAGTCTAATACCCATGAGTTCACGTCTTCAGCGTCTCCAGTGATGTGCAGAGTTGCATAGAATTGAAGAATGAGTTCTTCATTCCAGTCACAGATATCAATGCAGAAATTCAGAAGTCCTGCGTCGTGAAGAACACTGAGGACTGGCTCAAAGCCGGGCAGAGACTCCATGTCCACATGAGGAATATGTGCATGATCGAAGACTTTGTCTTTGTTGAAGAGCACTGAGGAATAGAAATTGGCTTGGCTGGCAGTCCAGAAACGCCTCTTCCTTATGCGAGCAGAATCATATGGATTATAATCAGTGAAGAATACGTGCTCGGCAAAGAAATCTTCAGCCTTGAACTTCTGTTTGCTTGAGAACGGATTCTTTGGCTTTGGCAGAGGGGTGTTAGTGAGTTGCATCACCACCTCAGGAATCGCGAGCTCGGGTTCTTCAGGCTGAGGAATTTCTTGTTCCTCAACAGGTGCAGTCTGAGGATCAGCAGCAGCAGGTTCATCAGCACTAGTGGCTGGAATTTCTTCATGGACAGATGAAGTGGGATGAGTTTCTTCAGAGCCCATTTGAATAGTTGGAGCAGGGGACTGAGGTATCTGTTGGATTGGGGTGAAGAGTGGAGAATTTGGATGCTGACTTTCCCAAAAGTCATCGTTCATCACTGGCGTTGTGCTTCCAATATCCACATCTTCTTCAAGTTCCTCTACACCGGCCTCTTCAGCTGTGAACTGAGGCATAGGCGAGGAAATGATTGGGGTTGAAGGGATTGCTTCCACTTAAATTTCTTCATCAATCTGCTCTGACGAAGCAGCAGAATGATTTTCTTCATCAGATCCTCTTGGGATCTCATAGTCTTCTCCAAAAGGAACAAGGTCCTTTGATGGCATGGAGGAAATCGGAACAGCATCAATTGGATTTTCGAGTGAGCTGGTCATTGGCTTCATTTTCTTCGTAGCCGAAGAGTTTGACGCAGCTGATGCCTTCCTTTTCTTCACTGCAGCTCGCTCTGCAGCCTTGGTCTTCTTCACATCAGAAGCAGATGGAAGAATTGGAGTTGGTGTGGGCGCGGGAGGAGCTGAGGAATCTGGTTCATTTTCTTCAGGCGCAACTGATGCAGTTGCTCCGATCTCTTCAGTTTCTTCAGGCGCACCACTGCTGGATGCCCTGGCAATTTCTTCAGCGGCTGGAATTTCTTCTCCAGCCCTGGAACGAGCATGTTCTTCAGCAGGCTGAAAGTCATCAGCGGTGCTGGCATGTTCTTCAGCAGGCTGAGCAGAGTCTGCAGCCTGAAGATTTTCTTGTTGCGATGGGGCTGCAACATTGGTGAATTTCTTCGTCAGGTTGACGAATCTAACTTTGGCCCCTTGCCAATCAGCATAATAAGCATCGAAGTTTTTGTTGAGGTCTTTAATTTCAGTCTGGACCTTGAGAAGTTCCTCAGGTGTCATTCTGACAACGTTTTTCTCCAGGAACTTCTCCTTTCTGTATTGAGCTTTCTTGATCTCTCTTGCCTTTTCAAACTTCCATTTCTCTTCAGTGATGAAATGGGTCAACATATGACTTTGTCCAGGGGTCAGATGAAAATCAGGCATTGGGGTGTTTGGATCCTTGTGCCAGAGATCAATATAGTCGAGGATTTTTCTCGGATCCAAAAGCAGTGGCACAGATGTGCCTTTGGCTCTAGCGGCCTTCACCTGTCTGTCTCTGATGATTTCTGCAAGTTCATCATCAGAAGCTTCATCATCAGAAGGCACATGGAATGCGACCTGTTTCTTCTTTGAACTTGGCCGAGGACCTCGTCCAGCTGTTGCTTTGGTCTTCAACAGTGTGGGGCCTGATGAGGAAATTGGTGCAGCTGAGGAACTTGCTGAAATACCAGAGGCAATCGAGAAACCAGTAGTCCTTTGACATGTAGCCAGATGCACAGGAGCTGAGGACTTTGAAGGAGCTGTTGAGGACTTTGGTGGAGCTGTAGCAGTGTGAGGAATTTGCCGTGAGGGCACTGTTGGTGAAGCACTTGGCTTACGAGCAGGCTTCTTTGGCATGGATTTCCTTGGTTTGACCGAGGCCTCAGTAGCAGTAGTAGTGGCAGAATCCTCATTGAATTTCTTCACTGCCTCCTTAGCTTGTCTTGCCAATTTAGCTTGGCGCTTAGCCCATTCTTCAGGAAAGTCCTCACCACGTTTGATGCTTGTGGGGTCAGCTACTTGGCCAGGTGCCAATGGAGCTCTTGGGCATGGAGGATTGAGGGCGAATTTCCTCATGTACTTTGGAGTCACATATCTGTATTCCCTCCATTCCCTTGCCCATCTCCGTTCAATCTTCTGAATGCGCACCTTGCGCTGATTTTTGTTTTCTTTGCCAAATTTTGCTTCATCGGGTGTGCAATAGTCAGCATAAATTTCCTCAGGGATTTCAAACGCAATCATAACCTCAGGTTTCTTTCCTCCTTTCTGCGGCTTCTTACCGTCTGCCATATTCTTCAGTTGAGGAATTTGAACAATCGAGTTCTCTGAAGAAGTATGCAGTTTTTCTTCGAGGAACGCTGCAAATGAGTTAAGTTGGTGAGAACCTAGTGATTCAGCAGCAGACATGAGTACCTGTGAACAGAGTACCGGTGCGAGGAATTCAGAGAGGTCATATGCGTTCTGAGAAGGTTTTTCGAAAAGAACAAGTTTTGAGGAATTTGACCAGATGAACCTTGAGGAATTTCACTAAGCGTTCTTGTCTTAGGTTCCAGAGTTGTACAGATCGAAGATCCACACAATTAGGGAATCTTGAAGAAAATGATTGCTTAGAGAAACAGTTCAAGATCATATGATGTGTGGTGTTCATATGTGTGGAGATTTGAAGAATAAACACCTTTGAAGATTTTGTAGTGTAAATTTGGATCAACGAGGGTAGTAAAAGTAACTTTTAATTACCCTAAATGAAGAACACGACGAACTGGGTGTTGTAGATGTGAAGCTCGTCTGTTCAGATCTTCCACGCCCTAACTTGGCAGAGGAAGACAGCTACGGCGGCGGCAGAGTGAAGATTTCCGCGGTCGGCGTGAGTACGACGGCGACGAGGTCGAGGCAGCGAAGCTCTTCCTCACCGGTGACGATGGAGTAGCGGTGGCGCTAGGGTTTGAGGAGCTCGAGCGGGAGAGAGAGGTCGAGCAGAGTAAAAGAAGTGAGGATGGAGAGAGGGGTATTTATAGAGGTAGTGAAAAACTGTTTGCCCGAAGATTTAGGACGAACGTGCCCCTGACCATTCTCCTTCTCATGACATGTGTCACCCACGTACTGTGTAGTGGAGATCGTGTACGATCGAGGGTGAGTAAAATAACGCATCGTAAGATGCGGAACGGTTTGAGCGGCAAAACCGAAAATTTGGATAAGATTTGTTTTAAAGTTTCGTTCGCAATTTCTTCAGCTGACAACGACATAGTGAAGATTTTGAACGAGTTTCAAATAGAACGCACATGAAGAATTTGTGAATAGATTGGGTTGAGTATAGCATAGAGGGGGAAGGGTCCGATCACATTCACTTAGCAGAAAATGCAACTTGAAGAAATAGCTATAAGTGAATGCTGTAGAGGCCATAAACTCATATATATATAGCCAATGAAGAAAAACGAAGGAAACAGTGAAGATTTTGAAAAGTTGAAGAATTTGAAAAACTGAAGAGTTTCAAAACTGAGGAAAAACTCAAATTGAAGATTTTCAACTTTTTGTGGCGGCGTGACCCACCGTATAAGAATGATGATTTCAGACACCGCGTACAATTGTCGTAGGGTTCTGAGAATCAAATTCTTCATTAATTTCTTCACACTTAGAGTGTTATTCTTCATTGATTGAAGAAAAACGTTTCTTCATGTGTTGCACATCTAAGTCATCAATTTTGCATAAGTGTTAGGATGTGTGTCCTTTTCAAAGAACATTCGAAGATTCTAAGATATTTAGCTCACACCGCAACTTGCTAAATCTCTTCTCATCCAAGGGCTTAGTGAAGATATCAGCTAGCTGTTCTTCAGTCTTCACGTGCTCGATGGAGATGTCGCCCTTCAACACATGATCACGAAGAAAATGATGACGAATCTGAATGTGCTTTGCCTTCGAGTGCTGAACTGGGTTGTGAGCAATCTTGATGGCACTCTCATTGTCGCAGAGGAGAGGCACATTCTTCACGTTGACGCCATAGTCCTTGAGTGTTTGCTTCATCCAAAGCAGTTGAGCACAGCAAGAGCTAGCAGCAATGTATTCAGCTTTCGCAGTGGACAGTGATATGCAGTTCTGTTTCTTCGAGGACCAACAGACCAAAGATCGTCCAAGGAAATGACAAGTGCCAGAAGTTGATTTGCGGTCCACACGATCACCAGCATAGTCAGAGTCAGAATATCCAATGAGATCAAAAGCAGAGCCCTTGGGGTACCATAATCCTAGTGTTGGTGTGTGAGCTAGATATCGAAGAATATGCTTCACAGCCTTATGGTGTGATTCCTTCGGTGCAGCTTGAAATCGGGCACACATGCAAACACTAAGCATTATATCTGGCCTAGATGCACATAAGTACAATAAAGAACCAATCATGGAGTGGTATACCTTGTGATCGAAGTCAATACCATTTTCATCAGTGCATAGATGGCCATTTGTGGGCATAGGAATTTTGACGCCTTTGCAATCTTGCATGCCGAATTTCCTCAATACATCTTTGAGGTATTTCTCCTAAGATATGAATATGCCATTGCGCTGTTGACGAATTTGAAGACCTAAGAAGAATTTCAACTCTCCCATCATAGACATTTGATATTCTTCACTCATCATATAGGCAAATTCATCACTATAACATTGGTCAGTACAGCCAAAGATAATATCATCAACATATATTTGGCACACAAACAGTTCACCATCATAAGATTTAGTAAAGAGAGTAGGGTCGAGTGAACCGGGTGTGAAGCCATTCTTCACGAAGAATTCCTTCAATGTATCATACCACGCCCGAGGGGCTTGCTTGAGGCCATAGAGGGCCTTATTAAGTCTGAAGACTTTGTCAGGATTCTTTGGATCTTCAAAACCTGGGGGTTGAGCAACATATACTTCTTCCTCAAGCTTACCATTGAGGAATGCACTTTTTACAACCATTTGATATAAGATGATATCATGATGGTTAGCATAAGCAAGTAATATGCGAATAGCCTCAAGTCTAGCAACAGGTGCAAAAGTTTCATCGAAATCAATTCCTTCAACCTGTGTGTAGCCTTGAGCTACCAGTCGTGCCTTATTCCTCACCACAAGGCCATTTTCATCTTGATTGTTGCGGTAGATCCACTTTGTGCCAATGATATTATGCTTGCGAGGATCTGGACGTTTGACCAGTTCCCAGACATTGTTGAGCTCAAACTGATGTAATTCTTCTTGCATAGCCTGAATCCACTCCGGCTCCAAAAATGCTTCATCTACCTTAGTGGGCTCTGTGATAGAGACAAAAGCATAGTGCCCACAAAAGTTAGATAAATGTGAAGCTTTTGAGCGTGTGAGAGGACCTGGTGCTCTAATATCATCGATGATCTTCTCCACTTGCACTTCTTTTGCAACGCGAGGATGAGCTGGTTGTCGCTGAGAAGTTTGGTCAGCATTTTCTTCAGCACCATTTTCCTCAGCATTTTCTTCAGGTGTATCAGCTCGATGTTCTTCATGAACTGGAATGAATTCTTCAGCAAATTCTTCAGTAGGAATGACATCCTCAGTTGCCTTGAACTTGATAGAATCCTCAGGTGCTGGTTCATCTAACACAGAAGGTAGGTGCTCTCTTTGCGAGCCATTAGTTTCATCGAACCGCACATCTACAGTGTCAACAATCTTGTGAAGAACAATGTTGAAGACTCTGTAGGTGTGCGAGTCCTTTCCGTAACCAAGCATAAAACCTTCATGTGCTTTCGGTGCAAATTTAGAATTGTGGTGAGGATCTCTAATCCAACATTTAGCACCGAAGGCTTTGAAATAACTCACATTGGATTTCTTGTCAGTGAGGATTTCATAGGCCGTCTTCTTGAAGAATTTGTGAAGATATACTCTGTTGATGATGTGGCACGCAGTATCAATTGCATCAATCCAAAACCGATGAGGCGTTTTGTATTCATCAAGCATAGTGCGAGCCATCTCAACAAGAGTTCTGTTCTTGCGCTCCACGACGCCATTTTGCTGAGGAGTATAGGGAGCAGATAACTCATGAGTAATACCAAGTTCATCAAGATAGTCATCAAGACCGGAATTCTTGAACTCAGTTCCATTGTCACTTCTGATGTGCTTGATCTTCACACCAAAGTTCGTTGAAGCCCTCGAGGAAAAATGTTTGAAGACTTCCTGCACTTCATGTTTATAAGTAACAATGTGTACCCATGTATATCGAGAGTAATCATCAACAATGACAAAACCATATAGAGATGCATCATTAGTGACTGCTGAGTAATGATTAGGTCCGAAGAGGTCCATGTGAAGCAATTCGAATGGATGAGTAGTGGTCATGATAGTCTTCGCTGGATGCTTGGCCTTGGTCATTTTTCCAGCTTCACAGGCTCCGCATAAGTGATCCTTGAGGAATTTGACATTCTCAATGCCAATGACATGCTTCTTCTTTGCAAGCGTGTGCAAATTCCTCATGCCTGCGTGACCAAGTCGTCGATGCCATAGCCAGCCTTCTGAAGCTTTTGCAAGTGGACACACGGCTGGTTGTGGTCCTGTAGAGAAATCAACAATATACAAATCTCCTCTCCTAAAGCCTTCGAAGACTTTGGAATTGTCAGCTTCCATAATCACAACACAGCGATACTTGCCAAAGACAACAACCATATCAAGATCACAAAGCATTGAGACTGACATGAGGTTGTATCCTAAGGACTCAACAAGCATGACTTTGTCCATGTGTTTATCCTTACAGATCGCAACCTTACCAAGACCCAATACCTAACTTTTTCCTTTGTCAGTAAAGATGATGTGCTTCAGATGTGACGGTGATAAGGGAGCATCCATCAAAAGATTCTTGTCACCAGTCATGTGATTTGTACATCCACTATCGAGGACCCATTCAGTGGCTTTGGGTTGATCATCCTGTAGATGAATTAGTGTAACTTACAATCTCATATGCTTCATTAATGAAGAATATGATATCAAGTTCATCAGATGAATTTCATCAAGCAGTAAACAGATATAGCAGTAGGAGGACGTGTGAAAGTTTATTTCATCATGATTCGCCTGCGTCCTTTCAGGCAATTTTGTCAGATCCCCAGCAAAATTCTTCAGACGTTAAGACACGTCTGGAGACCTGACCCTGCAGAAGAGATTAGTTCTTTTTCTTCACCACCCACATCTGAAGGGGTGGCAAAGAGTTCATCACTCTGCGAGCACCATACGAGAATGGTGGCATAGAAGCCAAACCATTTCGTTTCACATAAGAGGGGTTAGGGTAAGCATATGAATAAGCAGAGAAATTCTTCGAGGACTTATGAACATAATGGTTTGAAGAATAATGTGCGTATTCATAGCCCTTTGCTCTACCCTGTGAAACAGAGTTGTTAGCACGATGATAGTCATATGAGGACTTTGATCCATTTGAGAAATTTGATCCACGTGAGGAATTTTGTCCGTATGAGGACTTGGATCCATATGAAGAATTTGGCCCATATGAAGAGTTTGATCTGGGGTTCCTATTCTTCACAGGTGGTGTCATGAGGACATTTACCTGAAGACTTTCAACATAACTTTTGGGAACCCAAATTTTCTTCATAGGGAAATCGTTCCTGCAGTTAGTCCCAACATATCTAGCAAATACTTCACCATTCTGATTTTTGAACAGATTATAGTTGGAGTCAAATGACTCATCAGAAGAATGAGGAGATTCACATGTAAAGCCAGATAAGTTGGATGGATCAACTGGAGATCCCTTTGCAGCAACCCATGAGGTTTTGGGGTACTGCTCAGGCTTCCAATATGTTCCATCAGCATTGAGTTTCCTCTCAAAGGCAATACCCTCTTTCCTAGGGTTTCTGTTGAGGATCTACTTTTTGAGCACATCACCAAGAATCTGATGCCCTTTGAGGCTTTTGTACATGCCTGTCATGTACAATTCCTTCAGCCCTGCATCGTCAGTGATACTAGCAATGTCCTCAGATGAGGAATTAGTGATAGCAGAGGCAGGTGAAGAATTTGTAACAATTGAAGCATTTGAACATTCAGGTGAAGAATTAGCAGATTCACGTTCAATGCACTTTAAGCATGGAGGAACAAATTCTTCCTGAGAAGCGCTGATTTGTTGAGCTAGTAATGAATCGCACTCCTTCTGAAGATCTTCATAACTCACTCTTAGCTTCTCAAGATCTTGCTTTCTTTGAAGAAATTCATAAGAAAATTTCTCATGATCAGATAAGAGAGTGTTATGATGACTTTGAAGGTTATCAAACCTAGACTGAAGTCTCTGAAGATTTTCAGTCAGGGCTTTAGTGTGATCCATTTCTTCACCTAACATATCATCACTCTCACCTAACATGTTTTGAACCTTTTCCAAGGCATGTTGTTGTTTGGTGGCAATGCAAACAAGTTTGGTATAGCTAGATTCAATATCATCATCAGATTCATCATCATCAGATTCACAGTCACTAAATTCAGATGAGGAACAGTCGGTTACCTCGACACCCTTTGCCATGAGACATGATGCAGAAGATGATGATTCTGGTTCGAAAGTCATTGTCTTGAGGGATTCCTTGAAGTCCTCAAACCAAGGATCATGACGGGTTCGATGACCTTCATAGACGTCGGAGATTCGGTCCCAGATAAGCTTTGCATTGCAAAGATGCATAATGTGCCTGAATTGACCTCTGGATAGGCAGGAACAGATGATATCCTTCGCCAAGATGTCAAGTCGAGTGTACTTGCGAATATCATCAGCGTCCGCCATCTTGCATAGATCAGTAAGACCAATCTCAGTGACGGTCCACAGCTCGCTGTTCATTGCCATGAGGCGCTTCCTCATCATGGCCTTCCATTTGGGATAATCATGACCGTCAAAGATAGGGCATGTCACTTTCTTCATACCTGCGGTCAACATAACTAAAACTCCAGGCGGTTAAACCAAAAACACACAGAACAAGGGAGTACCTCGCTCTGATACCAATTGAAAGTGCGTTATGTCGACTAGAGGGGTGGTGAATAGGCGATTTTTATGAATTCTTCACTGAGGAATTTGTCGGTGAGGAAATTCCTTAGCGAAGAACTATTAGCAGCGGAATAAGTACTCAGAAGTAAGCATAACAGAATACAAGCATGGTCATCATGATGAAATGAAGACTAGCACAGAGTACAGAAAGCGTAATCACAGGATAACACAAGATGAAGACAAACAGACTGAAGAAATTGAACTGAGGAAATTGAGAAAGTCTTCAGTCAAAGTCTTCAAACACAGATATGAACAAACACTCAATACAGTAATGAGGAAATGAAAGGGTTGAGGAAATAGAACCTGTTAGGTTGGTGAAGACAATGATTTGGTAGACCAGTTCCAACTGCTGTCTCAGTTGTACGTCTGGTTGGAGCGGCTGAGTATTTAAACTCGAGGACACACAATCCCGGACACCCAGTCGCTGAGCACGCAGCTCAGGACACCCAGTCCTCACCGTATTCTCCTTGAACTAAGGTCACACAGACCTCGTCCAATCACTCGTGGTAAGTCTTCAGGCGACTTCCAAACCTTCACAGACTTGGTCACTCGGCGATCCACAATTCCTCTTGGATGCTCTAGACCTTAACGCCTAACCGTCTGGAAGAAGCACAGTCTTCAAAGGTAACAAGCGTCGGATCCACGCAGGATCAATTTCTTCAGTGATGCTCAATCACTTTGGGTTTGTAGGTGTTTGGTTTTGGGGTTTTTCCTCACTTGATGATTTTCGCTCAAAGTCCTCGGAGGATGGGTTACTCTCAAATGACAAGTGTCAAGTTCTCTCGGAGCAGCCAACCAGCTAGTGGTTGTAGGGGGCGGCTATTTATAGCCTAGGGAGCAGCCCGACATGATAAGACATAAATGCCCCTCAATGATATGACCGTTAGGTGGATAAGATATTTTGGGACAGCTGGTGCGCAGCACAGCAACGATCGGAAATTTGACTCTCAAATTCCTCAGGGCTATCATGTTCCTCACTGTGTAGGTAATTCGCACTGATGAATTCCTAACTCCTTAGTCAGAACAAATTCATCAACGACCAGAAGAACTTCGTCTCTGTCACTGAAGAAAGTGACTGAACTGTATGAGATTTCCAAAGGCTTCACTCGAAGGTATTGGTAGGTGTAGGATTTTGAGTTGAGCATCACATGGAAATTTTTCCTTAGTATTTCCTCGACCCCCTTTAACAGTACGGTGTTTCCTATGACTCAAGAAAGAGAAAATAAAACTACGAAAACAAAAGTCTTCACGCTTCATGTTCCACAGATGAATACCAAGTTTTCAAGGTCACACCAATTTCTTCACTTTCAAAGTCTTCAGAAAGTCTTCAGAATATCAAAGTCTTCAGTTGAAGAACTTCATTTTTAGGGGTTGACTTTCTCTGTAAATATCAAACTCCTCATAGACTTATAGACCTGTGTACACTCACAAACGCATTAGTCCCTTAACCTATAAGTCTTCAATACACCAAAATCACTAAGGGACACTAGATGCACTTACACATTTACCTCTTGAACTTGAACATAAAGCATATTGGGCTATTAAAGAACTCAATTATGACTTCAAACTTGCTAGTGAGAAGAGGTTGTTTGATATTAGCTCACTTGATGAATGGAGAGCCCAAGTTTATGAGAATGCCAAGCTCTTCAAAGAAAAAGTCAAACGCTGGCATGATAAAAGGATACAAAAGCGTGAGTTTAACGTAGGAGATTATGTGTTATTATTCAACTCTCGTTTAAGATTTTTTGCAGGAAAACTTCTCTCAAAATGGGAAGGTCCCTACGTTATCGAGGAGGTCTACCGTTCCGGTGCTATAAAAATTAACAACTTTGAAGGCACAAATCCTAGGGTGGTTAATGGTCAAAGAATCAAGCATTATATTTCAGGTAACCCTATCAATGTTGAAACTAATATTATTGAAACCATAACCCCAGAGGAGTACATAAGAGACACTTTCCAGAACGTTTCAGACTCCGAAAAGGCATAGGTACGTGGTACGGTAAGTATACCGACTCCAAAACAACTCTAATGGCAATTTTCATCAGTTTTGGATTATTTAAGAATTTTAGGAAGAAAGAAGTAGTCCGAAAGGGACACGAGGCTCCCACGAGAGAGGAGGGCGCGCCCCCCCTGTAGGGCGCGCCCCCTGTCTCGTGGGCACCTCGTGTGCCCCCCGGACTCCATTTTCTTGTATGTTACGTATTTTGGTCAGTAAAAATTCATTATATATACTCCCGAAGGTTTTGGCCACCGTATCACGCAAATATCCTCTATTTTCGTTTCGAGCTGTCTCTGTTTCAGATCTAGAGCATCATGTCGTCTTCAAGCGCTTCCAAGGACAAGTTTTTCGAGGGGGTGATCAACCCTTATCTTGCGGAGGTGCTGCATCACCCTCAAACCATTGAGGTGCGTGAGGGGGTGTTGCACATCCGCGATGTGGAAGGACCAAGGCGTACCGGGAGCATAGAGATAAAGCTCGAAGCCATGGAACAAGAAGTTTTCAAGTGCCAAGGGATGGTGGAGCATGGACTCAACGCCTACCGGATGATGATCATGGAGTTCACCAACAACCACAAGCTGGATGCCAAAGACATTGGGGAGACCATCTTCAAGCTTCAAGAGAAAATCGAGCACCTCCAAGCCCAGATTTATGACCTGCACAACCAGAACTGTTAGTATGAATATAGATTCAAGCGGATGAGTTTGGCTGCAGATTTAAGGATCCCGGAGACTCGATCGTCGTTCTATGATGGAGAGCCTATGCCTTGGAAGATGGATGACAAGCCTACTCCATCAACAACTCCTACTTCACCACCTCCGAAGAAATAATCACATGGGTATGGGCACTCCCCTTGGCAACTGCCAAGCTTGGGGGAGGTGCCCCGGTATCGTATCACCATCACACTCCTATCTTTACCGTTTTATTTAGTTTGATCCTTTTAGTAGTATCTTGATCTAGTAGATTGAAGTTTTGATATCAAGTAGTTTTGAGTTTTGCTTTGTGATCTCTTTTTGTAAGCGAGTCCGTGTGCTATCTATAATAAAGATTAGTGTTGAGTCAAGGGCTTTCCTATGTTGCTATGATCTTGAGAAAGTAGAAAGAACAAAAGAGTTCATATTGATCTTATGGATAGTTATAACTTCACACATAGAAAGTATGACGCATAAAAATTGTTGAGAGTTGATGAACGTAGCCTTGGTCATCGTTACAATTAATAGAAAGTGATAAGGAAAGAGGGGTTCACATATAGATATATTATCTTGGACATCTTTTATGATTGTGAAGCACTCATTAAGTATGACATGCTAAAAGAATTGATCTTGGACAAGGAAGACAACATAATGGTTTATGTTTTCTGACATCTCAGTTAAAGTATATTGTCAGTGACCTTCCGAACATGTTGAGCTTGCCTTTCTCCCTCATGCTAGCCAAAACTCCTTGCACCAAGTAGAGATACTACTTGTGCTTCCAAACTCCCTCAAACCCAGTTTTGCCATGAGAGTCCACCATACCTACCTATGGATTGAGTAAGATCCTTCAAGTAAGTTGTCATCGGTGCAAGCAATAAAAATTGCTCTCTAAATATGCATGACTTATTAATGCAGAGAAAATAAGCTTTGTACGAACTTGTTGTGGAAGTAATAAAAGTGACAGAGTGCATAATAAAGGTCCACATACAAGGGGCAATACAAAGTGACGTTCTTTTGCATTAAGATTTTGTGTATCCAACCCTAAAAACGCATGACAACCTCTTCTTCCCTCTGCGAAGGGCCTATCTTTTACTTTATGTTTTTACTTTATGATTGAGTCAAGGTGATCCTCACCTTTCCACTTTTTCATTTTATCCTTTGTCAAGCTCCTCGTGTTTGAAAGTTCATGATACATATATCAAATTGAATGTAAGTTGGCATAGGCTATTGTTGTTGACATCACCTAAAGGTGAATACGTTGGGAGGCAACACAATAAGCCCCTATCTTTCTCAGTTTCCGGCTGAAACTCTATAGCCACAAGTATTGAGTGAGTGTTAACGATTATGGGGGACTACAAGATAGTTGATATGTGATCTTGCTAAAAAGCTCTATTACTGACTCTTTCTGATGTTACGATAAATTGCAATTGCTTCAATGACTGAGATTATAGTTTGTTAGTTCCCAATGAAGTTTATGAACCATACTTGACATTGTGAATTGCTTATTACTTGAACATAGGAAATCATATGACAAAATCTATATATGTTGCTGTTATTAGAATGATCATGATGCCCTCATGTCCGTATTTTATTTTTTATTGACACCTCTATCTCTAAACATGTGGACATATTTCTCGATCTCGGTTTCCGCTTAAGGACAAGCGAGGTCTAAGCTTGGGGGAGTTGATACGTCCATTTTGCATCATGATTTTATATCAATATTTATTGCATTATGGGCTGTTATTACACATTATATCTCAATACTTATGGCTATTCTCTCTTATTTTACAAGGTTTACCATGAAGAGGGGGAATGTCGGCAGTTTGTATTCTGGCTGAAAAAGGAGCAAACGTTGGAAACCTATTATGCACAACTCCAAAAGTCCTGAAACTCCACGAAAACACTTCTTGGATTTATTAAGGAATTATGAGCAAAAGAAATAGGCCAGGGGCCCACACCCTGTCCAGAAGACAGGGGGGCGCGCCCCCCTATAGGGCGCGCCCCCTATCTCCTGGGCCCCCTGGTGGGCCTCCGGCGACCATCTTCTGCTATATGAAGGGTTTTGTCCTGGAAAAATTTGTGGGCAAGCTTACGGGACGAAACTCCGCCGCCACGAGGCGGAACCTTGGCAGAATCAATCTAGGGCTCTGGCGAAGCTGTTCTGCCGGGGACACTTCCCTCCGTGAGGGGGAAATCATCACCAACGATCCTCTCATCGAGAGGGGGTCAATCTCCATCAACATCTTCACCAGGACCATCTCCTCTCAAACCCTAGTTCATCTCTTGTATCCAATCTTGTATCCAATCTTGTATCCAAAACCACAAATTGGTACCTGTGGGTTGCTAGTAGTGTTGATTACTCCTTGTAGTTGATACTTATTGGTTTACTTGGTGGAAGATTATATGTTCAGATCCTTAATGCATATTATTACACCTCTGATTATGAACATGCTTATGCTTTGTGAGTAGTTACTTTAGTTCCTCAGGACATGGGTGAAGTCTTGCTATTAGTAGTCATGTGAATTTGGTATTCGTTCGATATTTTGATGAGATGTATGTTGTCTCTCCTCTAGTGGTGTTATGTGAACGTCGACTACATGACACTTCACCATTATTTGGTCCTAGAGGAAGGCATGGGGAAGTAATAAGTAGATGATGGGTTGCTAGAGTGACAGAAGCTTAAACCCTAGTTTATGAGTTGCTTCGTTAGGGGTTCATATGGACCCATATGTTTAATGTTGTGGTTAGGTTTACCTTAATACTCCTTTTTGTAGTTGCGGACGCTTATAATAAGGGTTAATCATAAGTGGGATGCTTGTCCAAGTTAGGGCAGTACCCAAGTGTCGGTCTATCCACATATCAAATTATCAAAGTACCAAATGAGAATCTTACGAACGTGATGAAACTAGCTTGACGATAATTCCCAATGTGTCCTCGGGAGCTCCTTCATTATTATTAGAATTTGTCCAGGCTTATCCTTTGCTACATAAATGATTGGGCCACCTTGCTGCACCTTATTTACTTTATTTACTTTTACTATTTATCTTATCACAAAACTATCTATCACCTACTATTTCAGTGCTTGCAAAGAAAACCTTACTGAAAACCGCTTATCATTTCCTTCTGCTCCTCGTTGGGTTCGACACTCTTACTTATCGAAAGGACTACGATAGATCCCCTATACTTGTGGGTCATCACGTAACAACGTGATCGTACCAAAGTTAAGATGAAACAACTCCAAATGACCGTCAAAAAAATCATGAAACATAGGCATAAGATCATCTTTAATAATATGCCAACATTTCTTATAGAATTCAGCGGGAAACCCATCTGGTCCCGATGCTTTATTTGGCTTCATTTGGGAAATTGCCTGACAAACCTCTTTTTCAGTAAACGGTGCAGAGAGAACATCATTCTCTGCTGCCTGTAATTGAGGTATATCATCAATCATAGATTCGTCAAGGGACACCATAGATGAATTAGGGGGACCAAAAAGTTTTTTATAATAGTTAGAGATGTATGCTTTCAAATTTTCATGTCCCACTATTGTCCCCTCGTCCTGTTCAAGCTGTATAATTTTTTTCTTCCTATGCTTGCCATTTGCAGCCATATGGAAGCGAATCTTACTTATTACTCCTTTGTCCGGAAACACTTGTACTTCAAATGGATGTATCTAGACGCATTTCAGTGCTAGATCATCCGTTCAAGCGATAAGTATTTCCAAACGAAGGGAGTACTAGCCATATTACGTGCTAACTGGTCTGACTTAAAGTATCTCCTTGTCTCAAGAACGTGTATTGTACACCCCACCCCCCACCCCCACCCCCACCCGAGCCATGAATGTACTGTTTTGCCATCTTTATATACCACCCCATGTTCGAGTCTTTGATATACTATTTATCATCATGAAGCCATATATAATAGTGCAGTGGTAACACCTATAGAAAGCAAGAAGAGAAATGGTATAGTGAAGAGATTACAAATGTGTGAAAGAAACGAGAGCCTAGTTAAAATGGCAAAAGAAGAACACGCAACTAAGGACCACACAGTTTTGTGGTGTGTTTTGCTTAAGAATAGGAGGCGTCAGGGAATACTGATGGGAAAAGCCTAGGAGCGGTGTTGCTACCTCTTAACTAGGAGCCGTCCATTTTACCGGTAGAATAAACAAAATTTGTAACTAAAGGTGCCATGAAACGTAAAAGTTGAATGCAAAATGAGTTGATTGGAAATTAAGAACGACAACAAACTAAATTTTCTGGATAGCAAAACAAAACAGAGCACCAATACTTGTTCTTAGGAGAATAGTACAGTGAAAGAGATTTGTAAATATGTCTACTTCACAAAGCGCAGATTCTAATCAGCTAGGATTCCAAGGTTGGTTCTTATGGCAGATGGCAGCTGTTTGCTATGTCCCATCACAAGATGCACATTTTCATTATTTTACCGCATCCACATCTAATTGGAATCTTAATAGTTGAAGCCTTGATCGCACCTGATTTACTATTCTTATCATGTCATAAAAAGTGAGAACTTACCGCAAGTTTTGGCAATTTCCCAAGTCAAGTGAAAGAAAATAACTTATATAGTAAGTACCAAACTGACCTCCACAACTACCATCTACCTTCAGATCAACTCTGTCATTGCTTGCCACATAGTTCTTCGACACCTTCGATATTAAAGTATCATATTTAGCCATCAGCATCAAGACCAAGTTATTAAGCTCGAACTCAACATGTATATAATTTGTGACTGCCATGCTCATACTACAAACTCAGCCTACAAAAACAGCCTCAACCTCTGTTTCATTCCATACAAGAGTAATCAAACGTCTAGTCATGACAAACTCATCATGAAAATAACAAATATATGCCGAGAAGGATAGATGTAGTTGTTGTACATATTAACTCTGATCATTTGCTGGGCACAAACAGTGAAAGTCATATATATACTATAAATTATTATACAAGAATATTTTCACATGGTATAATTTTTGCTGAGCTTCTCAGGGATGTGCATGCAACTAAGATTAATAATGCACAGTGTTAAGTTCCATTGTTTGCCAGGACCATCACCCTACTATTCCCGAACCAATACAATTACATTTAGTAAGACAGGGTGATAACAAAAACTTATATGATGATGCAGCAAGTCTGCAGCAAAATGCTGAACATCAACATGCATATGGGTAAACATATGCTGAGAGAAATAGATGTACATGTTGTACTCATTAAATCTTATCATTTGGTGGGGACAAACAGTAAAAGTCATATGCTGTAAGTAATATACAAGCATATTTTCACATGGTATAATTTTTTGTTGAGTACAATTATATTTAGTAGGACAAGGTTGATAACAGAAACTTTATATGATAATGCAAGAAGTCTGCAGCAATATGCTGAACATCAACATACATATGAGTACTTGGGATATTCTAAGAAGCATATACAAGTACATGGACTTTAGCGTCGTCTCTACTAAACCTTAGTATCAGGGACTAAACATAGAGGGGAGAAGAAACAGGAGGGGCACCTTGAGGAGCTTATTGTGGTTCTGTGAGTTTGGTAAGTACTCCAATAAGGTGAAGATAGTGAGCCGGCAGAAGTTGCAGCGTGTGACATGTGAGGACTGAAGTCATGGGCACCGCCGCCAGGGGTATGGTACACAATGAGTTAATTAAGTAGTATGAAACCAGGTCGACCTCACAGAATATAGACGTTATTAGAATCCTACTTGCTTATATTCAAGCTTTAGTTCTGATGCTTCTCAAGCCAACATGCCTGTACCTGAGACATACTAACTAAAACCACGACGAGTAATTTGAAACGAGGGAGCATGTTTTACGATAAGCTTCACATGAACATCAATACCAATGATGCAATATTAAGGTTAACGACATGACACTTGGAATCAGCTATAGCCATGTTATGCTCCTCACCTACAGAAAGTAGAGACCACTGAGTACAATGAAACCTGCTGTCCATTGCATCGAACACATGACGAAGAATCAAAGCCTGAATTATTTGCAGAGACAACTTATGAGTTAACTGGGATTGGGAAGAGAGACTTGCCTAGAGCAAAGAATGGAACACGCACACACACTGTGGCCGTCTTGTCCACTTTCCATCATGAATGCTATCTCTGGTCAGTTCAAGGAATATGAAGGAAAGCTTCTCCCTATAATGAACAATCAGTATAATGAACACCAATGTACGCCATTGTTGGGCTGCAGCCTCACCATGGCCCTGCCCTAACGAGCTCCCTTCTTATTCTCCTACATCATTACAATCATGAGAAATAAAGTTTATATAGTATGCATGCCATGAATTTAAGAACAGAACTCAGACATATACATCAAAGAAGAATTGAGCAGTTCGTCCAACACACGACTCAGCAAAACCTAGAGCAAAAGGGGAAAATCTAATAGCATGAAGGAGCAGCAATTGTGATTGTACTGTCCTTAATGCTGAGGTGCGACAGAGGCTGAGCGGCACACACATGCACGGGCGCGAGGGGCACGCGCATGATGCCGAGGAGCAGTCGGAGGTCGTAGTGGACTGCATCAGCGCCGGCTGCCTTGCAGCCACAACGACAGCTCTAGCACGATATTAACGCGAACCCACCGCCCTAACCTTCCCTTCCTACCGCACCGCGGTCCCTGCCCCGCCATCGATGACTCCAGCTTCAACTCTTTCCCCACGCCGCCAGGAGCGCCTCACCTTATCGAGATGGGTCAAGACCGTGAAGGGAAGCGGAGGAGGTACCATGGTGCTTATCCAGATCGCCGGGAAGGTGGTGGTTCTCCGTCATTTATCCAGATCATCGGACCATCCAACGAATAGGATACACCAAAAATCCTGAATGAATCGACCACAAGGAGGATGAACACTACCTGCACAAAATTGGGACAGGGAAGATTTTAGGACAATGTAATTGGAGGGTGAAAGAGGGGGTCAGGTAAGGACATGAACACAGATAGAGGGCAACCTAGCCAAGCACCATGGCTGCGTGACGGTGACGTCCTACTGCTGCAGGAACAAGGGTGATAGGAGAGCAGCATGAGAAGAAGTATATATACAGGCACACGTGCTGGATTTGATGCAGGATAGAAGGAAGAAACGCATACCTCCATTCAGCATTTAGATAATACAAACTGATCCGCGATGAATGACTCCAGAAACTGATGATTGATTGCCTCATTAAGTCCCGGCAGATCAGTTTCACTCGCCTTCGTCACCGAACAGTCTGCTGATGCTTCGCCTCCGCTCATCCCCTCGCGCGTTGGACTGCATCGCCTTGACCTGGATCCGGCTCCTCCGGTCGATCCCAGGCTTCCAGCGCACGCATAGATTTGCCTCGGTCCATCCCGCACGGATCCAATCGAGCGACACCCGCCGCCTGGATGGAACAGATGGCTCCTCTCTGCTCCTCACATTGGGAGATCGGGACTGATGGATCGGACGCGGTCGCTCCTCTGGATCCCATCCCAGCAGTAGACCTACTTTATCGAAGCGATGTAATGGGCTGGCCGACGGCCCAGGGAACCACAAGCCTTCGTTTCGGCCTCCAGAGCAGCGGCCCATAGGACAGACGGGCTAGTATTAGACAGATGCGGGGCAGAATGCTTTACGCAAGAGATCTGACGGCCGAAAACATCCAGATCATGAAAACGGACGGCCGGAGACGTAAATCGCTGTGAGAGCAGGGATTAGGTGCGGTTATACTGTCCTTAATTGGTTCTAGAAAAGGATCGACAAATCAAATGCAAAATTAAGTGAATTAATTAGCTCATTTGAGTGAAGCACAAATTATGCACGTGCATCAGCCCATCAAACATACTCCCTCCGTTCCAAAATAGATGACCCAACTTTGTACTAACTTTAGTATAAAGTTGGGTCATCTATTTTAGAACGGAGGGAGTAGTTAATAAAATTGGCGAAGCACAAATTATACGCGTGCATCAACCCATCAAACATAGTTAAAAAAAATTGCACACACTAGCCTAGCTCGCTGTCCTCTTCTCCTTAGGTTTCTACACAGCTCCAATACTCCACACCTTTTCCTCCGGCGCGTCAGTTTTTTCCTCTAGGGTTTCCTGGAGTCCACCTTTTCCTCCGGCGCCGCCGTCAGAGTCCACCCACAATTCCAACATCGAGGTTAGCGATCAAGACCGACAAATCGTAAGGAATCGCCCTGACAACTGGTCGTCGGTGCTGCATGGCGGATCGGGGCGTCCAGGTGGTCGGGGGAGGAAAGCAGGGAGAACAAGGTGGGCTAGGGTTTGCTGTAGATGAGGGCGGCAGTGGAGGTAGATTAAGGGAGACTGGGCAGGACTCCGGTGCGGGTGCGGATGGATCCAAGGAGAGGGAGGAGGCCGCGACAGGGGAGGCAGATCGGGACGAGGCTGTAGGTCGGGAGGAGTCTGATCATGGTTGGGATCAGTTTGGCCCGGAGCCAGAGCTGGAAGACGCTTTCGAGGGTTTGAAACTCCATGGGGAGGAAGAGGAGGACCTGGATCTCTCTAGGGAGGTAGAGGAGCTGATTAAGGATGTGTGTTGGCTCTGCTTGTTCAGGGTTCACACTATGAGACCGTTCAGCCATGCGGCGTTGCTGAATTCAATGAGGAATGCTTGGGTCTGCGCCCAGGGAGTCACTTTCAACATCAAAGGGCCAAATTTGTTCTTGGCTCAGTGCCATTGCTTGGGGGATTGGAAGCATGTCATGAAGGGAGGCCCTTGGCAATTCCGTCGAGACCCGGTGGTCATTGTAGAATATGATGGATTCACTAATGTATCCGAGTATGCTCTGGATATGTATCCTCTGTGGGTGAGGATTAAGGGGCTGCCCGATGGACTCACAAGGAAAAGGGAGCTAGCGGAGAAAGTTGCTAAGAAGGTGGGAGAGCCGCCGTTCACAGTGGTTGTGAATGAAGGGGGAATTAACCCATCTAGCCACTTAAGGGTAAGGGTGTTTATGAATGTGCAGAAATCGTTGGTGAGATTTGTGAGTATCATGCTCAAAGAGACAAAAAGGTATCCTGTTACAGATGAAAAGCTTCCAGATTTCTGCTTCTTTTGTGGCTGTATGGTCCATGTGGTGGAAGAGTGCGGATACGGGGTTCACGATCCCTCCGATTGTGATTGGGGGGACTGGTTGCATTGGACTGTTAAGCCAGCAATGGCAGGAGGTGGTGTAGGGCGAGGCAGAGGTGGGGTGCCAGCAGGTTTCGGTGAGGGAGGAGTTAGACGAGCTGGTAGAGGTGGTGGTAGAGGAGTAGGAAACCCAGGAGAAAGGGGTGGTGTAGAAAGTCGGCTGGCTGGAGGAGCAGGGGTTGTTGGACAGAAGGCTGGTAGTAGTGGGCCTCCGGTGTCAAGTGCCCCCAACATTGGGGAGGAGGACCTCAGGACTGCTCGGAAGACTTATGGGTGCTGATGGAGTTGTGATGGTTCGTGGCCAACCAGTGCCGAATCTTGCTGGCAAGGTCCCGAGCACGGTTTTACTGTTGGAGAGTGGTAGTGGGTTAGGTGCAAATGTGGTGCCTGCTCCGTCATCTACGCCGGGCAAGACACAAGTTGTGAAAAGGAGGAAGCAAGGTGAGGTTAGGGAGGATGTTGACATGACGGAAGAGGCGGCCTCCCTCGAGGAGGACCGCCGGGCCCAATGAATATCCTTAGTTGGAACTGCCGGGGAGGGGGGAATCCCCGGACAGTTCGTGAGTTGGCGACTATCTGCCAGTCGCATTCCCCCAGTTTGGTGTTTTTGTGTGAAACAAGGCAGAAAGCTGAAAGAATGAACAAGGTGCGAGGGAGGATTGGGTTAAAGGGTTTTGTAGGAGTTGACAGTAATGGCATGAGCGGTGGTCTCGCGTTGTATTGGCATGAGAGTTATGATGTGGTAATCCTGGACAAGGAAGAACATTTTATTGATGCAACAATCCGTGTTCAGGAAGGGGCTGCCCAATGGAGGATTACTTGTATATATGGTGAACCGCGTGTGGAGAACAGGCACCGTATTTGGTCCAAAATTGAACAACTAAAAATTGCGAACGATTTACCTTGGCTAGTGGTGGGTGATTTCAACAAGGCCATGTGGGGCTTTGAGCATCTTTCAGCGACACCACGGGGCGAGCCACAAATGGTCGCTTTTCGAGATACGTTGGAGATCTGTGGTCTAGTTGATCTAGGTTTTGTTGGGACCCCCTTTACGTATGATAATAACAGGGGCGGAGGGGGAAACGTCAAGGTGAGGCTGGATAGGGCAGTGGCTAATAATGCATGGAAGAATTTGTTCACTTATGCTTCGATACTTCATGTGCCATCACCATGCTCGGATCACGTGGCACTTGTCCTAAAGGGATCGGTTGATCGAGGCCCGAATGGGGGGAAGAAGCGGAGGTATGAACTCTTTTGGGAGAGGGATGGAGCTTTACCGGAGGTGATTAAGGAGGCTTGGGAGGCTGCGGGAGGTGTACACAACATGACACAGCTGAGAGATGCGCTAACTAAAACAATGTTAGCCCTGCGTCTTTGGAGCAAAAAATTCGGTAATGTAACTCGAGATCTAGCAAAATCGCGGTCCCAGCTAGAGGAGTTGATGTGCATGAATGCTGATCACCAAGGTATAGTTCGGGTAACGGATAAGATGAATGAGCTTTTGTATCAAGAAGAGATGCTTTGGTTGCAACGTTCGCGTATTACGTGGTTGAAGGAAGGGGATAGAAACACAAGATATTTCCAAAGTAAGGCAGTGTGGAGGGCAAGGAAGAACAAGATACGTGAACTGACGGACAGCATTGGAGTATACACTCGGACCTTGCCGGCATGGGAGATTTGGCTAACACATATTTCCATGATATTTTTACAGCTGACCCGACTCTTAATGCTGCGCCTATTCTGGACTTAATAAACCAGGTTGTTACTGAAGAGGATAATGCTAAGCTATGTGCACCTTTTACAGATAAAGAGATTTCGGATGCTTTGTTTCAGATTGGTCCTCTAAAATCCCCGGGTCCAGATGGCTTTCCTGCGAGATTCTTCCAGAGGAATTGGAGTACCCTCAAGGATGGGGTTATGGCAGCGGTGAGGGATTTTTTCAGTACAGGTATCATGCCGGAGGGGGTGAATTCTACCTCAATTGTACTTATTCCCAAGATCCCAAATCCAGTGAGAATCACAGATTACAGACCAATTAGTCTGTGCGATGTTATCTATAAGGTGATCTCCAAGTGCCTGGTAAACATGATGAGGCCTTTATTGGATGATCTCATATCTCCTGAACAGAGTGCATTCATCCCAGGAAGGATGATCACGGACAACACACTTGTTGCGTTTGAATGTATCCATCATATTAAGCAGGAGAAGGATCCCACAAGGAGTTACTGTGCGTACAAATTGGACTTATCAAAAGCATACGATCGAGTTGATTGGGTCTTTTTGAGGCAAATGATGCAAAAGTTAGGTTTCTCTCAGCGATGGGTTGACTGGATAATGTCTTGTGTCACGTCGGTGAGGTACTCTGTCAAACTTAACGGAACCTTCTTGGATTCATTTGCACCGACGCGTGGGCTTCGGCAAGGAGATCCGCTATCCCCGTTTCTTTTCTTACTGGTGGCAGATGGATTTTCTGCTTTACTGAGGAACAAAGTGGCTACAGGTGACATCACGCCGGTGAAAGTGGCTAGATGAGGACCTGGTGTGTCCCACTTATTGTTTGCTGATGATACGTTGTTGTTCTTTCAAGCAACAGGTGAACAAGCACGGGAGGTCAAAGCCTTGCTGGATGTATACAGTAGGGCGACAGGCCAGAGCCTAAACCCTAATAAGTGTTCTATTCTTTTGGGGGATGCTTGTCCCGCAGCGAGTCAGGAGGAAGTACGAGCAGTGCTTGGGATCACTAATTTGCTATTTGAGGAACGGTACTTGGGACTACCGACACCGGAGGGTCGGATGTCTAAGGGCCGTTTTCAGAACCTTCAGACTCGGTTAACCAAGCGACTGATTTAGTGGGGAGACGGCCTCCTTGCACAACCGGGTAGAGAAGTGTTGATCAAGTCAGTTGCACAGGCTCTCCCAACATACATCATGGGTGTGTTCAAGGTACCTTTTTCTGTTTGTGATGATCTTACGCGCATGGTGAGGAATTTTTATTGGGGGTCGGCAAAGGGGAAGAGGAAAGTACATTGGAAGAATTGGGACGATCTCATGCAGCCCAAGGAGAGGGGTGGTCTTGGCTTCCGTGATTTCAGGATGTTCAATCAAGCATTATTGGCTCGGCAGGCGTGGAGACTTATAACCAAGCCGGAAAGCCTGTGTGCTAGGATTTTAAAAGCGCGTTACTACCCGGATGGTAAGTTGGAAGATACAGTTTTTTTGGAAACGGCTCATCTTCACGGCAAGCTATCTGCCATGGGCTGGAATTGCTTAAAAAGGGTCTATTGTGGAGAGTGGGTGACCGTGCAAGCATAAGGGTTTGGCGTGATAATTGGATTCCTAGACCCTACTCTTACAAACCGATCTCTCCGCAAGGGCGATGCCGCATTCGTTTTGTGTCTGGTCTTCTGAATGCTAATGGGTCATGGAATATGGAGCTACTTCAGGCTTTCTTTGTGCAAGCAGATGTCCAGGAAATCTTAAAGATTCGTGCCTCGCCCAGGTCGATGGGAGATGTTATTGCTTGGGGGCCTGGTCGGCATGGCAGCTTTTCGGTTAAATCTGCATATGAGTTGGCCTTCGACGAGGATCATCGTGATACTGCGTCTTCGTCTAGTGCATCACCCTCAGGTAGTCGCGCCTGCTGGGACTTCATTTGGAAGTGCGGTGCCCCTCCAGCAGTGAAGCACTTCGCTTGGCGGATGGCTACTGATTCACTTCCTACCTGGAAGAAGAAACACCGGATTGGGTTGGAGACTACGAGTGTATGCCCGGTGTGTGGAACAGAAGAGGAGGATAATTTCCATCCGCTCGTTCGGTGTCAGTACGGGCGGGATTTGTTTGTGGCTATGGCTAAGGTATGGAGGCTGCCTGACATAACTTCTATACTGAATAACGGAAAGGAATGGCTGCTTCATGTGTTGAGTCCTCTTACTGAGCTTGGGCGCACAATGGTACTAGTGATCTTTTGGAGAAGTTGGTTTGTTCGTAATGAGCCCACTCGTGCGAAGCCTGCACCGCCAATGGAAGTGTCAATACGTTTTTTGCAGAGCTACTTGGAATCTTTGCTGGGTATTAAGCAAAACCCACAAGCTGATCCGGCCAAGGGAAAAGCTTATGTTGAATGGCAAAGCTTGAGGAAGAGGGGGAGCGATGCTGCAGTCCAAGAAGAACGTAGATGGACGAAACCGGATGAGGGTTGGTGCAAAGTAAACACAGATGGTTCTTTTGCTGTGTCTGGCGAAGCTGGGGCGGGGATGATCCTGCGTGATCATCTGGGTGTCATCAACTACTCGGCTTGCAGGGCCTTGTACTCGTGCAGGGATCCCCTCGAGGCGGAGCTTTGCGCGTGTATGGAGGGCTTGTCCTTGGCAATACAGCGATGTGACATGCCGCTAGTGTTGGAGTTGGATTCTTCGGAAGCAATCACGCTCATATCAAGTTCTGAGGTCGACCGGTCGGTTTATTCCTCGATTGTCAGAGAGATCAAGCATCTGTTGGGTCTTAGGAAAACTTGTATTTCCCTTATATCTAGATCTCAAAATAAAGCTAGTGATAGGTTAGCATATTTTGCTAGAACCCAAGGTAGGACCATGACTTGGTTAGGAGCTGGCCCAGTTGAAGTTATGGAAATAGCATCCGTTGATTGTAAGGACCTTGTGATTGATTAATACATTGCTATTTCACCCGCAAAAAAAAAAGCTCCAATACTACACCCGCCCTACCAGATCTGCTCCTCTACAATATGTAAGAGCATCTACAACCACGGTTTTTAAATTTGACAGCGACCGGTCATCCCTATTTCTCTGTGTCCGCAACCGTTCTGCTCAAGCGTCTACCCTCAAATCCATACAAACCCATCCAACATGATCAACATTTACGTTGATGCAACTTGACCTTAGCAATAGCAAACATACAGGGGATAGAAGTTTCATGACATAGATACAATCAGACACAAAATGTTCATCACCTAGGCACGATAAAATGATAGATAAACTAGATAGATAGATACTTGTGGAGGAGGAGGCCGTCGGACTTCACCACTTCTTCATCGGCCGCTTCCCTTGGGGTCTCCGGAGCGGCAATTATAGTCCTCGGCGTAGGAGTTGGCAGTCGGAGGGGCAGCTTCGTCGTCAACTGACTTGATTCTGTTGTTGAAGGAGGAGGACGAGCGGATCCCGGCTAGACACCAGGCAGCGCGGGCCCGCTCCCTCGCCAGCTAGGCGCAACATTCTATGCGGCAGCCACCTTGTGCCCACGAGCCGCTTAAACTCCTCGATTCTGATGTATAGCGCTGCCACATTTCTGTGGCAACTGCGAGCGTCCGTCTCCGCCGAGGTGAAGAGCGACAGATGAAGTTACAGAGGATTTTGTCAGTGGCAGTGGCGGCCGGAAGTGGCTTCGGCATAGATCTATATGACTTGCAGCTAGACCGGCTGGAGGTAGCCTGTGCCACCCTCTGCCTTGCGCAACGATAGGCCCGAGCCTTTGACTCGGTACAACCGTGAGCTTGGCGATGCATGCACGAGCAACCAGCGCCGCCAGAGAGGAGTAGGAGCTAGAGGTGTCGGGCGCCACCGGTCGCCCTACTGCCTGACCAAGGAAGGCAGGGACCGCGATGTGTAATGGCGGGACGACGCGGAGCTGCAGTTGTCCCTCCAGGCCACCAGGGAGGCCGCGGATCTATAGCTCCCAACCATGTCCATCCGCGGCCGGTGAACGGCAATGCGGAGCGCGAGCTCCTTGTCATCGGCCTAGGTGAGCTGGAGTCCTCCTTAATGAGCATTGCCCAGTCGATTCGGTCGTATTCACTGCCGGATCCTCTGTCGGTCATGGTGGGGGGGGGGAGTGGGAAGATGGGCAATGGAGGCAGAGCGATCGAGAGGAGTGAGGGCTATGACTAGGGTTTGCTCTGTGTAGGTTATTCATGGGGATAGGGTGGGGCAGCGTGGGCTGGATCTGACGTGATGGACGCATCCGGTCCACCCGATATTGAGTATGGCTTTATTTCCAAATAATTATCTTCTGCATGATGCATGAGCAAAAAAGTAAATATGATTGCTATTAAAATATTTACATATGCAAATTTATTTGCCAAATAGGTTTACATTTGCACAAGTGTTGCCAGGGGTTTCTTTGCATATTTTGATTACCAAAAAGGACTCCACAACCAAACATATTCCTTCTTTTCAACTAATAGTAACTTTGACGAATCCACAAAATATATAGTTGCACCTGACGTTAGTCCAATCCTTGATCGGCGAATCTTTATTGTTACTAGGCTGAAGCAATTGGTCTGACTTAAATAACACTCCTAATCATGTGCTATTACACATCATAACTCTTCATGTGATGAACGAGTATTTTTTTCCCTACCCGGCCGCCCTGCAAAGAGCCATGGATGCACAATTCTTCCGTCTTTTTATAGCACCCAATGTTCGAGTCTTTGATATACTATGCATCCCCATCAAACAACATACCATAGTCTATATCAAGCAACAGGGAGAGAAATGGTTCAGTGAAGAGGTACCAGATGTGTCCAAGAAACGAGAGGCTAGTAAAAATGACGGAAGAAGAACACATAGCTAAGAACCATATAGTCATGTGGTGTGTCTTGCTTAAGAATAGGAGGCATCAGGGAAAATTAGTGGGAAAAGCTAGAAATTAAAATTGTTCCCGTCCTTCTTAGCTCGTTGTCCGTAGTTGATCTAGCGGTTGCTCTTCGAATAAGCTCGTGTTGAGGTCAAATCTGGCGATGTGTGAGGTGACCTCTCCTACCGTTACTGGTCGTCATGGTGGTGGTCTTCCTTAGCTCCGGGTTCACATCGGAGACTCCGGTGTTGGACTCTGGGCACGTAGAACCACTCTGAGATGCGCTCATCCTCAGTGACGTCTTGCGGCGACTCCCTCCGCCATTGACCATTCTGGTCAAAGGGCGACCATATGGATAACCTGCAACGCCGGTCGTCGTCTCTTGGTCTTCCTCCTAGCTACGATGTTCGTTGGGAGGCAGTTGGCAAGACTTGGTCTTTGTTTCCTCTTCCAACTTCTTATGTCGGTGACGAGACCACCATGCTATGTGGTTTCGTCCCTGGCCATGGCGCCTTTGGTTCGAAATGGAAGCCAAGGAGATGGAGGACCACGTTATAGTTTACTTCTTCAGTTCAAGGTGTTTTCTGTGAAGTCCTTGTTGCAATTTAGCTTTCTTTGAGGGTCCTTGTGACAGTTGTAATCCTTTGCGATATTTTCACGAAGCTGCGTTGGGGTCTTTCGGACCCGTCTCGTGTTATTAAAAAGGACCATAGTGCAATGCTAGTGTTAAAACCACGGGAAGCTAGGCTGGGAACCGTCAAAGTTTTTTTTTTATGTAATAATATGCTAAACTAAATATAGTGTGGGTTGCGTGTCTAAGAAGGGATAACTATAGTTCATTTGGCTTTCGGTTGAGTCGTTCTGGTTCAGTACTAGTCTTCAACATCTCTAACCGCGTGAATAGTGATAAAACACAGCGTTACAGACTTTCAAACAAGTCCAAGCTTCTGATATGCTGGACCAAGTGTCCGGCTGTCCGCTGCCGTCGCCGTAGGACGGGGCATGAAAGCCGAGAGGAACTGAGAGCTCAGTAGCAGCAACGCGCCTTGGCTCATGACCCAGGCAGAGGCAGGCGACGAACGAGAAGTTATTACTCCTACTTATTAGCGCGGAATGGAACAGGTCAAGTCTACGATGATAGCTCCTGGAGCGCGCTCCCAGGCCACTCCTTTCTTTTTGAGAAACCTGAAATTGTTTACTTTGTTCTGTGTTGCCTTTCGGCTGACATTTTTGTCCCACCCGCTCATGGGCCCGTAGTTCAGTGAAAATAGTGGCACCGCTATATAGGTGAAAACCCCGTATAAGCAACATCTCTGTCTGTAAGACTGTAACCCGAGAAAAACGCAAGTCTGAAGAAATTTCTCTGCATTATCCTCCTATATACTCCGTGTTGTTTACTGAAAGAAGTCTGCAGTCACCCGCAAAAAGAAAAAAAAGGTCTGCAGCGTGTTGTTTCACCCATCTTCCTCAGCCAGTTAAAAAACCGAATTTTCTCACTCCTTCCGGTAATTCCCTTCACTGCCTGCGATATGGCTATTTTCCAGGTTTTTCTTTCGCTCTCGTTTGCTTTTTCTCTCTCTTTCGGTAAAGCATTTTCATTACGAAAATGAAGTCTGGATACATCAAACTACTAATCCCGATACATCACGGTACCCACAGATCAACAGCCTACATCCTAGACATATAACCATATTTACTCCTAATGGACGAATTGGTTGAATAGCCCCCCCCCCCCCCACTTTCAACCGGTTTACTTTCAACCGGTTTTTCTTCATCCCACCTCCCACCAGCCCCTCCCATCGGTTTTTCTCTTTTCTCGTCTGACCGGCAATACCCAACGTATTTATGGTAATCAATCATAATTAATCCACGTATAGTAATAAATCAATCCAGGTATGGTAAGGTCATAACTCAGGAAATTTTGAATATAGTAATTATATGGTAATAAATTTAAATTACCCCAAAGGCTATCAATCCAGGTATGGTAAGGCCATAACTCGGGAAATATCGAATATGATAATAAATTTAAATTACCACCAGGTATGGTAAGGCTATCCACGTATAGTAATAAATCATATAGTAATAAATCATAATTAATCCACGTATAGTAATAAATCAATCCAGGTAGGGTAAGGTCATAACTCAGGAAATTTTGAATATGGTAATTATATGGTAATAAATTTAAATTACCCCAAAGGCTATCAATCCAGGCCGTATGGTAAAGCCATAACTCGAGAAATATCGAATATGGTAATAAATCAGCGATCCGTCCGCATTACTAGCTCATCTGATAAATCAGCGATCGAGTAATTAAACCGTGCAGTAATTAGTACTCCCTCCGTATATGGAAGGAACCGCCGGAGTATTCCATAGATTAGCCACAGGATTTTGACAATCTCGCTGTGGCATCTCGGATTTCGAAAATCACGCGCCCGCAGACGCCGCCATGCCCCCCCTGCAACCACCGCTGGAGTCGGAGGCGAACGCGATCGCAATCGCGACATGTATATATATACAAGGACGTACTACGTGCACAAGGGCCTGCAAGCAAACCCCAGTGCTCCTGATCACCATGCATTTCTTCCAGGTCGTCATGGCGTGGATGTTCCCGTGCGCCATGTGGGCGGCGATGGCGCCGGCCGTGGCGACGGCAGCGACCACGGACGGCGCTTCGAGCGTTGAGCAGGGCAGCTCCTCGTCGCCGGCGTTCGGCCCTGTCAACGCTAAGGTGGCCTCCGACCCGGGCTCCTCCCCGGCGTCGAGGTCGTCCACCTCCTCCTCCTTGCTCGGCGCTCGAAGCAGCTCGTCGAACAGCGCGCGCTCACCGGTGAGGGAGGGCGGTGACACGGCCGCACGGAAGGGCCACGCGCTAAGGCGGTGCCTGCGCAGGTTCGCCAGAAATCTGCAGCATGCCGGTGCTGCGGACGAGCGGCCAGACGGGCGCGAGAGACGGAAGGGCCGGGCGACGAAGCCGGACGGGAGGGTCGCCGCCGGCGAGGACGGCACCGCCCGGGCGAGGGAGGAGGCCGTCGCGAGCGCGATCGCCTACTGCAAGGAGTCGAGCCGGCAGCGCTGCAGGCCGCCGTTGGCTCCCTCGCCCTGCTTGGACGGCTGGCTCCTCGTTCGTCCGGAGGAGGAGATCGGCACCAGCGCCACGAGCGCCGTCTCGCCCTGCGAATGCGAGGCGCAGGGCACCTCGAGCGCCGCCGCCCCCCACCACGGCCACGCGGCCTGCGACGGTACGTGTTGTCAACCGATCCGTCGGTCGATCTGCTCTGCTGCACCCGTGCACGTCTAAACCATCGTTGATCTCCTTCGTGCAGCAGAATGCGGCGGCGGCAGGCCGTCGTTGGTGGAAACTCGGCGAGGTCCAGCCGGGGAGATGGAAAAGGGTGACGCTGTCGACGGGCTTGACGGGGACGTCCTTAGGATAACGAGTTACTTCGCCGCCAAATATGTGCGCGCGGTGCGCCATTGAAGAATAGCTCGGGGTCCGTCTCACATGAGGCGAAGCAAACAATTTTTCGTAATCTAGAGGACCTTGTCTTACGTATCTTCGATCTTGTATGATCTGTCCATATCAGTGTGCGAGTAGTAGTAATATGATTGTAGTAAGATCTGTCCATATCAATTGTCGATCTTATTCTTATATGATATGATGGCTTGCAGCGTTCCTAAGATCTAACGAGAATCTCCTGGAGTTAACGACACAATCATTCGATTGTTTCTGAATCAGACTGCAATTTTGAAGCTTAATTGGCAAAGGAGTTAAGATATAGACAATCCTATTTATTCAAACTAGCTTTGCTGAATCGAAAGAAAAGAGACAATTTGGATTCAATCAAAAGAAATTAGAAGATTTTAGTACTGGCATGTATTCACCTCAATCAAAAGAAACTAGGTCACCACTATATGCTCTGTTTGTACTCTACACATGAGGAATATATTCACCTTTAACTTCTTTTTTTGCGGAAATAAGACTTTCATTCATCAACCACGGTCATTACACTCCAGATTTTACATAGAGCGTGAATTCCATCCGGTGCATGCCCATGCACGTTGAATTATCAAATGAGTATAAAGTTGGTCTTTTTTTAACTACTACACTCCAGATTCTCGAGCATGGAGATAGGCGAGTTGTAGACCAAGAGCTGATACAAATATAGGTGAGTTGTAGACAAGAGCTGGTGGGCAGCAAGAAACGCATGCACACCAAAGAACAAATCTGAGTCACATGCCTACTTCTATTGGTTTCTACAAAGAGCGGCTAGCTTAGATCTTAGACCAGTCGGTCACTGTCGAGGTCGCCAAGGTGATCTTACAGCACCGCCGTGGGGATTTCTCATATGATTTTATGTAGGCAAGCCGCAAGCGGTGGTGGTGATTGGCTGGGTGGTGTCGCTGCCTTGGGAAGAGACGAAGTGATGGTAAAAGTAAGCAGGATCCGATGATTCTTCCGTGGGGATAGCCAAAGTCAAGATGTCGACTACAGACTCGTCGCAGACTTGCAGTGAACTTGGATGCGGCGAGCCTGATTTGTGGATCGATGGCGGGTCTTGACTTTGTTAGGCTGAGATTGGATGGTTGCGGAGGGTGGTGTGCTTGGTTGGGTTCCCATGGAAGAATGTGGCCTCCTCGTGGATTTGGTCATGCCCATCCTAGAGAACATTGTGTCCCTAGCTCCCTCGAGGAGCAAGGACAGTGCAAGCGGCAGCAGGGGGTAGGGGTAGATGTGGGGAGGGATGTCGGCGGCTGCTCGAGGTCATCATGATGAAACCCTTGACGTCCCATCTTTATCAATGGAAGTGGAAGAGCACGAAGTCGAGATTGGATAGGAGTTTGAGTTCTTTTTGGCACCGATCGGTTCCCCACTTTAGAGATGTATCTTTTTTGCGTGCGAGCAAACAATGGGTTGATTCTAAAAGGGATAGGCACTTTTCAACAGAAGTGCATGACGGACCAAAAATATGACCTCATTTTATTCGTTTGATAGATATCGTATTATTCGTTGTTGTTCGTTCGGTGAAATTTCCTAATATTTGATTGTTGTGTTTCTAATTAGAGCACCCCATAATCACCCAATATGAGGGGATGATAAATGAAAGATACTGATTATAAATTTTGAAGAGCTCGTGGCAACGCACGGGCGTTATACTAATATCTAAAGGATGCCAAACCACCCACCACAGGGGAGAGAAACAGTTATAACATTTTGATTTCTCTACATCAGCCAAAACATGAACAGGATTAAAGCAGGACGCAGCACGGGATCACCCAATACTCAGGCAGAAACAAAGCGAAATCTTTGGGCAAAAGGATTCCATCCGTGCGCTCTTCTGTAGACTTCGTTTGCTACCTGAGATAGTCCTCTTCGAAACTTCCTTAAGCATTTTTTTACTCTTTTTTGTTTGTTTGCAGAATCACTCATGAATCCAAGAGAGAACACACGATAAATATAACATTGATAGGACTTGAAAGGAAAACGCGTTGAAGAAAACATGATCTATTCCCTGTTTTCCAGACGATTGCAGTTTTTAATAGCTCGAGCTCCATAGGACCTATTATCCTGTCTGTTTATTTTTCAACACTGTATATTGGGATATGTGCTATGGGAGCAGACCTTCCAGTGATTAACAGAGGAAAACAGTGCATTCCTGACGCGCATGGGACCGACAGCATGCATGCCCGTTCGCTCTCACATCCTGCGCATGCACGCTCCTTCTCTCTCACCCTCTCACCCAGATTCTCTCTCTTATTCTTTAAAAAAATATCTCATCGCCTCTCTCTCACTTACAAATTTCCATTTTTCTCTCACAAGCTCTCTTAAAAATTCTCACACGGGCTCCCTCTCCCTCTCTTTCTCTCTCTCCTCTCCATTTCTGCTATTTCTTATAGCTTCTCTCTCTTACACCGGGGATATTGTGTGTTCTCCACACATTTCTCCTCCTCTCTCTTCTCTCTCTCTCCCCTCTCTCTTATCTCTGCCATTTGATACTTTGCAAAAATCTGATACTTGCAAAGAAAAGACTTCACCTCCAACTCTCTCTCTCTCTCTCCACTCTTCATGCTCGCCATTCTATCTGTAAAAGGAAACCAAGGCAGACTCATACGCAAAGTTCTTTCCTGTAGGAGAACAGCTAACAGCTACAGTGTTCACATGAGCACATGCATGTCAGCTACAGCACTACTTTTCATGTGCATGCATGTCAGACTTGAAGCGTGAGGGAAAGCGATAGGAAGAGAGTGGTTCACATGAGCCCAGAATAAAGAAATTCTGTCCCACCGGCAAGTTACAGCTACATAACAGCTACAGTATGTTAAATGTCTGACTCTGACTCTGACCATTGTACGTATCTCAAAGTGAACTGACGATGGGGATAGTGGGTACCGTGGAGCTCGAGCTAGGAAAGAACTTTGTGTTTTCCAAATTGTCCAAATCAAAGCAGCAACTCCAATAGAAACAACAGTTCTATCTTTACCAGAATAAATCGAATTTCGACAAAGATGAAAGAAAGATATAGGTAATTTGGGGTTACCCAGCGCTCCACAAATCAAATTCCATAAGAATCTTGCAAATGAGCATGAAAAGAACAAATGATCGATGCTCTTAGCGACACCACAAAACTCACAAAAATTTGACCCTTTCCATCCTTTCCTAGAGAAATCATTCTTGGCTAGGATCCTCTCCCTTTAATTACAAAAAATTCGCTCTCGTTTGTACTCGAGTCTAGCAAGAGTCCGGCTCGTCTCTCTATCTCTCTCGTCTAGAGTCTAGACTTTGCAGCCTGTGGCATCGACCCTAAGCAAAAGATTCCGTTTAGACTTGGCGTTTGTTCATACGCCGCGCGTGCTCTGACTCACTCCTCTTCTTCTTGCACGCGCAATTCTCGGCCTGCGTCTCTCGTCGGCAAGGGTAATATTACAGTCCAGTGGAGCACCGGCCACGGATCCTTCTTCACTCCTGGATTGCCCCTGGTCTCGTTCTCAAAAAAGCATTGACTCCATGGGAGCTTTCCTAAACGGCCTCGGCGTAGCGGCAGTGGGCTGGTGGTTTGCTCCGGTCATCACCTTCCTGCTCAACAAACTCCTGTCCTACCTCTATGACGCATCTCAAGACTTCATGGATATGAGGTCTGGGACTATGCCAAGACTCAAGCTCACGCTTGGGGAGGTCGTGGAGCAGAGGATGCTGATTAAATTATCAAAGAAAGAATCCGATGTGACCAAACTCAGCGGCCTGGACAGCTTGCTGAAGAAGCTCAAGGATGCTCTGTACGAAGCAGAAGACATCCTCGACCTCGTCGATTATCACCGAATCGAGAAGGAGGTTGGGAAAGCTGGGTCTTCCACCTGGCTGCAGTGGTGTTGGGAACACCTCTGTGACATCACCCGAGAAAAATCAGCCTGGCTGCTGCAGCGGGCCAAGCAGAGCCTGTGCTGGTTGAGGGGATGTTTACACGTCGCCGGAGAAAGATCTGCTCCGCTGCTCCAGTGGGTACATGAGAGGTTCTGCTGGTTGTGGCCGTGGGTACGCATCGCCGGACAAACGCCGCTGCAGGTTTGGCTACTTCTTGTTGTGTTCTAGTATACTCCTCTCTAGCCTTCCTCAATTTCGTTTAGATTAAGGCTTTCTCATTTTTCTGCTGTGCTGCGCAGCTGGCCAAGAAGGGCTTGTGCTTGTTATGGGGATGCGTGACTGGACCAGGTGAACTACTACCATATGCTTCCGCGCCCTCGACTTCCTTGGTGCAGAGGATCTCATCGTGTTGTACCTGCATATTCCACTGGTTAACAACCAAGGCAACCAGGGCGATTGAGGGTGCCCGTTACTACCGAGACTGGTCCTTGCATGAGCTTGGCTTCACACGTTATCAACAGGTACCACCTAAAGTCCTCAACATTAAGCTAAATTCCATCCAGTTGGCTAAATGTAAGTTCATTGTTGTTATTCATTTTTTGCTAAATTAGCCATACTAGCCTCTAAACTCTAATCTGTCCAGTCTTCTGGATTAGCTACAAAACCTTATCTTCCGATCTACATTAGTTTGTCTAATTCACATCTAGATGTTTTTTTAAGGATGTCACATCTAAGCTCCCACAAATATATAATGCAGCAACAACAAAAAAATTTAGGACAAAAAAAAATAGACCACAAACAGAGCACAACAGCGAGCACCGGCAATGGAGGGCGGCGGAGGTGGCGCGCATGTGCATACGAGGTGTTCGAGGAAATGAGAGAGAGAGAGAGAGAGAGAGAGAAAGAGAGAGAGAGAGAGAGAGAGAGAGAGAGAATAAGGTTGATGTTGACGTGTGGAACCCACCTATAATAACGGTCAACTTAACGGTCAAAATAAACGGAGTTGACTTTGCCGCCACGTCAGACCTGACGGGTGGGTTCGCATGTCATAAACATGTTTAAATTGTCTAAACCGGTCATTTTCCGAAAGTGGTAGTTTTTAGTCACAAAATTAGAAAATTTTTAGAGTTTTTGGTTAGTTTAAAAAAATTCAAAATTTCTAGAATGAAAGTCTTTATGCTCTTATTAGTAAGATTTACTAACCTTATGATTTTGGAGAAGATAGGTGGAAGTTGTAAGTCCTATTGTAAGAATACTCCACTTTTCATAATTTTCATAATAAAATATGAGGATTCTATTATGAAAATTATGAAAAGTTCATTGATAGGAAAAGAATACTTAGTACACAGTATAGTTTAAAAAAGTGATAGTTATGTGGGATGGTAATCCCTAAAGTGGTAGTTTTTTTGTCAATCACTTGTATTTGCCCATTAAAAACTAGGCTTGTAACTGTCTTCTTTTCTTCAGCATCTTGTATGGCAGCAAAATCTCCTTTTCTGCTGCTGCTCACTTGCCAACCCCTAGCGCCCCTTAAGCACCCTGTTGTTGATCAGTGCTTAGCAATGATGTAAGTTCTGGCAGTTGTTTAGCGGTGATGTAAGCTCTGGCAGTTGCTTAGCACTGATGTAAGCAACTGGCAGTTGCGGCTGCTGCAACACCCGTTAAAGTTGCTATACTGTTTTGATTTGGAAACTGATTGCTTTTGCAGGCCACCGTTATGGAATCAAATTGCATTATCATGGGACCTTTATATATTCTTCTAAAGAAAAATATGAAAAAGGTAGAAAAACTCATTGATGAAGCACAGGAAATTTTTACATTAAAAAACAAAGTGCAAGAAACTATTGGGCAGGCGGCGAACCAGCAAAGAAGAAACGAACTTGGCATGCTTACTGCAGATGTTACTACTGGAGATAGACAGAAGACTACAGCATATCCAGTGGGAAAGATAACTGACAGAGATAATATTTGTCAGGACATAAGAACAATGCTTCATGCGTCAAAATGTGATGTAGTTGGCATTTATGGCATTGCGGGGTCTGGGAAGACAACACTTGCACAATATGTTTGTAACGCTATGAAAGAGGAAGAGGGAGAGAAAGAGGAAAGGAAACGCCATTTCCACCTTTTTATGTGGATTCACGTCACCCAGAAGTTTAGCGTGCATGCCATTTTCAGTGAGATGTTGGAAGCAGCTTCAGGTAAAAAGGCTGAATATGCTAGCCTTGATGTGATGCAGAAAAAATTAGAGCATGAGCTAAGCACAAAAAGATTCTTATTGGTACTTGATGATGTCTGGTGCAACAAGGATGCCGATGATCAAAATCTGCAACAGTTGATTTTTCCATTGAAATTTGGGTTGGAAGGAAGCAAGATCCTAGCCACAAGTCGAAATAAAGGTGCATTTGCAGCTCTAAGTCCTGAAGTGACATGCACTTCTATTCGAATACCAGACTTGAAGGATGAAGACTTCCATGAAATGTTCATGTATTATGCACTTGGAAGTTCAGGGCTCGTTGACCCTATGCTTGGAGAACTGGAAGAGATTGGGGCTGAAATAGCGAAGAAGCTAAAAAGGTTACCTCTAGCGGCCAGAACCGTGGGAGGACAGCTACGTAGAAAACAAGATGTTTGGTTCTGGAGGAGTGTGCAAGTTAGGGACCTTTTGAACGAGACGACTGGAGCTCTTTGGTGGAGCTACCAGCAATTTGATGAGCATGTGAGGCAATGCTTTGCTTATTGCAGTATATTTTCCAGAAGACATCATTTCAAACGTGATGAGTTAGTACAGTTCTGGATGGCAGAAGTGTTTATAGAGACAACTAATGCTGTACAGGATCCATATGATGTTGGTCAGAATTACTTTGATGAATTGTTGTCGGCCTCATTTCTGCAATTAGGAGAGAGAATACTGGAACATGGATCTGAGGTTGATTATTTCACTGTTCATGACCTGCTGCATGATTTAGCAGAGGAGGCTGCTAGAGGAGATTGCTTCAGAATCGAGGAAGGTGTCACAGAAGAAGTTCCTCCAGCTGTTCGTCACCTATCTGTTGGGAGTTGTGATATAAAGATGCTTACAGAGAAAATATTTGAATTGCAGAATTTGCGCACTCTTATCATTGATTGCTATATAAAGATTGATTCAACTGATGAAAAAGTCTTCGAGAGAATGTTCAAGAGGTTGAAGAAATTGCGGGTGCTGGTTTTAAGTTTCTCCGCAGATGATGGTTATATATTCTCACTTCCAGCATGTATTGGTCTGTTAAAGCATCTAAGGTATTTTGCTTTCAATGTGAGAGGTAGAGCAAGAATAATTATGCCAAACAGTGTTACCAAGCTTTACCACATTCAGGCGCTAGACAATTATAGTAGCGCTGGTGTGGTTTTTACTGGTAGTAAAAATATTAGTCAGCTCATTAACTTGCGGTGTATACGCAGCATGGAAATTTTTCCAGACATTGGCAGGCTGAAATGGCTCCAAAAGTTAGAACGCTTCAGTATAAGCAAGACACAGGGGTACGAGCTACGACAATTGAAGGACCTAAGCAAGCTTGAAGGCGTGCTAATTATCACGGGTCTTGAGAATGTCCAAAGCAAGGAAGAATCTATTGAAGCCAGTCTTGCACACAAGGACCGGCTGACACAACTTACACTATCCTGGGGTGATACGAGTTGCAGTCTAGAAGTTGAAGCGGAGGTGCTTGAGGGCCTTTGCCCACCGAAATATCTTGAGAGACTAGAAGTTATGGATTACCATGGTTCAAAGTACCCAGATTGGATGGTGGGTCAGCAGAATGGCAGCCCAATGCATTTGCGTAATCTTTGGCTCTTCGGTTGCAGCCGACTTGAATCAGCTCCTGAACTTTTTGAGGTCTTTGTGCATCTTCGTTGGTTTAGGCTTTCGTTCAGCAATTGGCATTCCTTGCCAGATAATATGGAGCGGCTGGCGTCACTCCTGTTACTGGAAATTCATCGTTGTCCGAATATTCAATCACTTCCAGCACTGCCCTCCTCCCTTGAGAGGTTTTTTCTCAGGTCCTGCAGCGAGGAGTTGATGAGTTCATGTGAAACAATTGGACATCCAAACTGGCAAAAGATTCAGCGCATTCCCTATATTTCTATTATCCGTGATTAAGATGGATTGGAAGGTACATCTGCAACTCCTTTGTTCCTTTTATGTAGCTATATGAAATATGTTATAATTAATAAGAGGCATTACGACTTATCAATATGTTTCTTATTCTATTGTTTAAACCTATCAAATACCAGTCTACACGCTGAGAGCGGGAGCTAAAGAAGGTGTCTCTCCATCAGATGCTTGAAGCGCCCCAAGTCCAACACATGGAGATGGCGTTTATGAGGTGAGGTGATTCAATCCGCCAGCCTTCCTGCCAATCTACAGGCTTAACTGTGTGGCGTTTCCTGGGTGTATGTGGTTGGTAACACTTGACCAATTCTATGTACATTTCAGAGGACGCGAAATTAATGTCAGTGGTTGCAACTCATGACCTCCGAATTTATTTGTTTCCTATATGTGGTGTGTACTGTGGAATTGTAAGACAATAGGCTTTGGGGGGAACCGGCACAACCCTCTAGGGGTGACCTATCACATATATATATAATGAGGTGGTATACAACGTTACAATATACACATGTAAATACAGTCTAACACCCTCCCTCAATCTTAGCCACTTTCTAATGAATCTAGAAGGGTAAGATTGCGCCTGCAAGTCTCAAACTGTGGCAAAGGCAATGACTTGGTGAAGATGTCACCAAGTTGATCCTTGGAAGAAATAAACTTGATCTGTAGTTGCTTCTGAGAGACACGTTCACGCACAAAGTGATAGTCAACTTCAATGTGTTTCGTTCGGGCATGGAATACCGTATTTGCAGAAAGGTATGTAGCACCGATGTTATCACACCAAAGAACAGGAGGCTGTGATTGGGGTATACTTAACTGCTGAAGCAAGGACTGTACCTAGATAATCTCTGATGTGGCATTGGCCACAGCCTTATACTCAGCCTCAGTACTGCTACGCGAGACAGTAGCCTGTTTCCGAGCACTCCAGGCAATCAGGTTAGAGCCAAAGAAGACAGCATAACCCCCCGTGGATCGCCTGTCATCCGGATTGCCAGCCCAGTCTGCATCAGAATATGCTGAAAGACAACCAGAGTCAGACGGCCGAATATGCAAACCATGAGCCACCGTGAAACGAATATAGCGCAAAATCCGCTTAACAGCAGACCAATGAGTGTCACGGGGTGACTGCAGATACTGGCAGACTCGGTTAACAGCATAGGAAATGTCTGGTCGCGTGATCGTCAAGTACTGGAGCCCACCAACAATACTCCGGTACTCGGTCGCATCAGAAGAAGAAAGAAGCACACCATCAACAGCATTGAGCTTATCAGTGGTAGACATGGGTGTAGTCGTCGGTTTGCACTTAAGCATCCCAGCTCGCTGCAACAAATCCAGAGAGTACTTCTTCTGCGTCATAACAAGGCCAGCAGCACGAGAAGTAACCTCCACACCAAGAAAGTAATGAAGCTTCCCAAGGTCCTTGACCGCAAAATCAGCACCAAGTGAGCGAACAAGCGCAGTAGCAGCCGACTGAGAGGAGCTGACCAAAATGATATCATCTACATAGACCAACAAGTACATAGTAACCTCAGGCCTTTGAAGAAGAAACAATGAGGAGTCAGCAGTTGATGATGCAAAACCATGAGCACGAAGAGCCATTGCAAGACGAGCATGCCAAGCACGAGGAGCCTGCTTCAGACCATAAATTGCCTTGGACAGACGACAGAGATGATCAGGGCGATCCGGATCAGAGAAACCCGGAGGCTGGCGCATGTAAACCTCCTCCGCCAAGACACCATGAAGAAAAGCATTTTGAACATCAAGCTGACGAAGAAACCAACCTCGAGTAACAGCCAGAGAGAGAAGAAGTCTGATGGTAGTAGGCTTGACCACTGGACTGAAGGTGTCTTCATAGTCAAGTCCAAAACGCTGTCGAAAACCACGAGCAACCAGACGAGCCTTATAGCGCTCAATGGACCCATCAGAATGCCTCTTCACTTTGAAAACCCATTTGGAATCAATGACATTTACCCGTGATTGTGGAGGAACAAGAGTCCATGTCTGATTGCGAAGAAGCGCTTGATACTCCTGCTCCATGGCCTCTCTCCAATGAGGAATGCGCATAGCAGCTTGATACGTGCGTGGCTCAGAGGATGGATCTGCGAGAGCAGCAGACATGCACGCCGCTAACCAAGCAACTGTGCCATCGTGACGTTGCTTAGGCTGAAAAATGCCACTCCGACTGCGCGTATGTGGACGTAGAGCAGCAGCAGGAGCCGGCGGAGGCGAAGGTGACGGAGACGTGACGGTCGCCGGAGATGCAGGAATCACCTCAGGCGAGCTCGGGACAGACGACTCCGGGCTGCATGGCGAAGACTGGCCCGACGACAGGGGCTCAGAGGCCATGGGCGAACCGAGAGTGGGCGAGGCCAGCTCCGGTGACACCGGCCCAGACGGCCTTGGCGAGGCGAGAGCAGGCGAGGCCGGCCCTGGTGAGAAGGGCCCAGACACCCTGGGCGAGGCAGGGGCGGGCGAGGCCAGGCCTGGTGATGACTGCCCCGACGCCCTGGGCGAGACGGGGACCGAGGAGGCCGGCCCAGTCGGCGGGGTTGCAGGGCGCGACGATGGCGAAGGCAGCCCAGAAGCCAGAGGCGACCGGGCCAGGACGTCGATCGGCCGTGCATGAGCACGGAAACCGAGGCCATGCAGGGGCGCCATGTGCTCCTCATGCACAACAGAAGGTGCCGAGGATGAAGGCGATGGCGACGAAGAGGAAGATGGCGCTTCCAGAATCTCCAAACGAGCCCCACGACCAGTGCCTGCACCATGGTTAGGCAACAATAGAGGAGAATATGCAACATCATCAAATTGGTCAGAAGCAACAGAGGATGAATGCATGACAGGTGGCTCGGTAGTGGACACAGGGAGGTTGGCAAAGGGAAAAACATGCTCATCAAACACAACATCCCGAGAGATGTAGACACGATTAGTGGGAACATGAAGACATTTGTATCCTTTATGAAGAGAGCTATAACCAAGAAAAACACACTTCTTGGAACGAAACTCGAGCTTACGCTTGTTATATGGACGGAGATGGGGCCAGCAAGCACACCCAAACACCTTGAGAAAGGTGTAGTCCGGTTGTTCATTAAGGAGAACTTCAATGGGAGTCTTCATATTCAAAACACGAGTGGGAGTACGATTGATGAGAAAACATGCAGTGGTGAAAGCATCACTCCAAAAACGAAACGGAACAGATGCATGGGCCAAAAGAGTCAGACCAGCTTCAACAATGTGACGATGCTTACGTTCTACTGAACCATTCTGCTGATGTGTATGTGGACATGCTAAACGGTGAGTGATCCCAAGCGACTGAAAGAAGGAGTTGAGGTTGCGATACTCGCCACCCCAGTCCGACTGAACATGAACAATTTTGTGCTTGAGAAGGCGTTCAACATGTTTTTGGAACTGAACAAAAATGTCAAACACATCAGATTTACGTTTGATAAGATAAAGCCAGGTAAAGCGGCTGTAAGCATCAACAAAACTGATATAATAATTATGACCACTAACAGAAGTCTGAGCAGGACCCCATACATCTGAAAACACAAGTTCTAAAGGATGTTTCACCTCACGACTGGACTCCGAAAAAGGAAGTTGATGACTCTTCCCCTGCTGACAAGCATCACACACTGCTACATCTTTATTACTAGACACACTAGGAAGCTCATGACGACGCAAAACATGCCGGACAATAGGTGTGGCCGGGTGACCAAGACGAGCATGCCACTGTGACGGAGATACCCGAACTCCACTGAAGACGCGAGCGACGCCAGGATGCTCCAGACGATAGAGACCTTGGCAGAGCCGCCCACTAAGAAGAATGTCCCTCGTGCCCCGATCCTTAATAAAAAGATCAAAAGGATGAAATTCACAAAGCACATTATTATCACGAGTGAGTTTAGGAACTGAAAGAAGATTACGTGTCACAGATGGAACTCGAAGAACATTGCGAAGTTGAAGACTCCTATTGGCATGTCTAGTGAGAAGTGATGCTTGACCAATATGAGAGATGTGCATACCTGCTCCATTGGCGGTGTGGATCTTGTCGGAGCCATGGTAGGGTTCACGAGTGTGAAGCTTCCCCATCTCACTGGTCAGGTGCTCTGTCGCCCCAGAGTCCATGTACCAGTGGGGATCAATGGAGTAGGACTGAGTGTGTCCCTGTGGCTTCTGCGGCGGCGGACGATCAGCCATGGCGACCTGACGAGCAAAGTTGCGTGTATCCTTCCCGTCATTGCCAAGACCAAGAAAACCCCGCTGGAAGCGCTTGTGACACTTCGAGGCCCAGTGCCCATCGCGACCACAAAGCTGGCACACACGTGGACCGCCAGCCCCTGGTAGCGTCGCAGTAGGAGGAGGGGCCGAGGCGGGTGGTGGTGACTGCCCCGAAGGAGCCCTGGATGAAGCAGAGGAGCGACCACCCTTGGTGGCGGCGTTTGCCGAGAGGGCGCCGTTGCCCCTGGATCGGCGCGTCTCGACTCGTTGCTCAGTAAGCAGGAGGCGTGAAAAGACCTCGTGTGCTGGCATGGGCGTGGAGTTGCCCCTCTCATTGATGATCTCGACTAGGGCGTCATACTCCTCATCAAGACCATTGACGATAAACGAGTTGAACTCGGAGTCGGTGAGGGGCTGTCCAATGGAGGCCAGCGTGTCGGCGAGACTCTTGACTTTGTTGTAGAACTCAGTGGCGGTGGAGTCAAGCTTCTGACACTCCCCAAGTTGGCGACGGAGCCCAGATACACGAGCCTGCGACTGTGCCGCAAACGAGCGCTCAAGAATAGTCCATGCCTCGTGGGACGTCTTGGCGAAGACAACAAGCCCAGCAACGGCCGGAGAGAGCGACCCTGGATGGAGGAGAGGTTCGCCTGATCCTGCCCTGTCCAGACACGGTGAGCCGGATTATAGACCGGACCATGCACGCTGTCAACCAGCGCAGGAGGGCAAGGGAGAGAGCCGTCGACATAGCCAAGCAGGTAGTGACTCCCAAGAAGCGGAAGAACCTGCGCGCGCCAGAAGATGTAATTGTCCGACGACAACTTGATGGTGATGAGATGGCCGAAGTGAAACGGCGGCGGCGGCTGCGATCCCATCGAGGAGACTGGCTGAGGTGAGAACACCGTGGAGACAGTCGGAGGGGCAGCCGGCGCGGTGACAGAGGGCGCGATGGCCGCGGTTGACGCCGCGAAGCCTGCCAGCGCGACGTCCTCCGCCACCAGCGGCGCAGTGGCCGAGGGCGCGACAGCCGCGGTTGACAGGGCGGCGGTGGTGTGGGCCACAAGCGCCTGCCCGGGCGAAGTAGCAGCCGGCGGGAGCGCGAAGAGGTAGCCGACGCTCCGTGTCCCGATCGGCGCCTGAAGGGAGGCGGCATCCAGCGGCCTCGAGAGAAGTGCCGCGAGGGAGGCCGGCAGAAAACCGGTGGCGGTGGAGCCGGACGCAGCGGCGGACGTCATAGCAATCGGGCGACGGCGGCGGCGGGCGCGGCGGCGGCGGCGGCGGTTTAGGGTTTTTAGGCGGAAGCGGACGTAACCTAGCGTGATACCATGTAAGACAATAGGCTTTGGGGGGAACCGGCACAACCCTCTAGGGGTGGCCTATCACATATATATATAATAAGGTAGTATACAACGTTACAATATACACATGTAAATACAGTCTAACAGGAATCATGAACAGCAAATTTACTTGTTTCTTGTTGATCTGTTGTAGTGTGGAACCCCATATACTGGATTTATGTGTGTGTCCCTTGGTTGTAATAACTTGGAAATATTAGTTTCCTGTCAGTAATCAAGTACTAGTTTCCTGGATTTAATTGCTACTCCCTCTGTCCCAAAATATAAGAACGTTTTTAACACTACATTGGTGTCAAAAATGATTTTATATTATGGGACAGAGGGAGTATTTTAGTGTGGGTATGCAGTCCTAGTCTTGGTAAGTGAATGCATCTGTGCAGGTACTGTTTAGTAAGTGAATAGTAGTATGTTTCAACAAAGGGAAGTACGTACCTGATCTTGTTTGTCTCAACGGGCTTCCGTTGTGGCGAAGCTGCCAGCCAGGTTTAAAATGAAATAAAATTAACCAGGGGTTTATTTTGCTTCACATGGACACAGAGATCTTCGACATTGTAAGGTGCAGCTTGCTCTGTTTTGAAGCTGAATTTCGTGCGACGTCATGTTCACATCGATGGAAGTCTCTTTGGCAGCCTTTTGTGTACCAGTATGCACCTAGCACGGAGCAGTGAACAAAATCCTGATCGCAATTTTGATAAGAGGAGTCTGCGATTTTTTCCATCCAGTTTTCTCCATTTGAGAGACAGAGGGAGTACAATCTGGTTTGTGGCGACCGTGCTTTTGGTGTTGGGCGGAGGTGTCCATGTGTTGGCGGTGGTTAACCAGATGACAAATGACCCTTACCTCAAAAGAAAAAAAGAGGATGGCAAATGACCCATGAATATATTATGTGGTACAAATTATTTTCGTTGACCATTTATGTTACTCATGAATTGCTTTTTTTAGTTGGTACTCATGAATTGCTTGGGATTATACCCCAGCAAAAAAAAAGAATTACTTGGGATTATAAAAAGTATAAATTATTTTGTTGAAAGCGTGTATGATTTTGGAATTTACTTGACAGTTATGAGAAAAATCAGAATCATGTGTGATGGTTTTCAAGTATTATGATTTTCCAGAATCACATGTGGACTTGGCAATCAAACCTAGTCCTTCTTTTTGTATAGTTGTAACTTTGATGAATCCTTTGAATTTTATAGTTGCACCTAACATTAGTCCAACCATCAGTCTGGCGAATCTTTATTACTACAAGACATATGATAAGCAACCGGTATGGCTTCAATAACACTCTGATACCATCCAATGTTCGAGTCTTTGCTATACTACTAATTTTCGTCAAACCGTATACAGGTGAAGTGGTAACAGCTATAGAGAGCAGAGGGGAGACGAATGGTTTAGTGAAGAGGTAGCGGATGTGTCCAAGAAACGAGAGGCTAGTTTTTCTCGGTTTTCACTAATTAACTGAGCAATTTTCTTCTTCTTAATTAATGGATAGAACCGTAAGGTCTCCTGTAAAAAAAGTTGAAAAATGAACACGTAACCAATGACCATGAGCTCCGTCATGTATCTTGATAAAGAATAGGAGGTGTCTGGGGAAACTAATGGGAAAAACTAGGCAGTGATATTGTTCCCATGCTCCAATCTCTTCCATCAACGATCAGTGTGCCATGGTCTTGATGCAGCCATACCATCCTTCAATGATCACAAGAAAGGGTAGTTGGGGTGAGGAAGGTGCAACTAGGGGATGAGAAGAGAAGAATTAGGAGGAGAATCACACACACACACACACACACACACACACACACACACACACACACACACACACACACACACACACGGTCCAGGAATTTCCAGGAATTTCCTTAGAAGGGGGGCACTAGAGCATAGAAACATTGAAGGAGGCATCTATATGAATTTAGAGGTAACTTCACAGACTATCTAATGATCATTTGAGAAAAGAAAAAAACGGCATGGGGGAGCCATGGCCCTAGATCGCCCCGTGTTGTCTTCGTCCCTAACACTGCTCATAAGCTTGCCAAGGTTGGTTATGGTTGTAACGCCTCCGATGCCCTCTTCTCAGACTACGATGTACGAAGGTTGTTGGCACTGTAATGAGTGATTTACGCACTTGTTTTTGTAGCAAAGCTCCGCTTTACCTCTCAAAATAAAAGAAAAACTTTGGAAAAGAAGGTAAACCTCTTGCCTCTGCATTGATTAAGGCACACATCATATATTAAGGCTGACATCGATACTGTGACATCAAGCTAGAAGGCTAGATCATGGGCTTTCACCCGAAGCGAATACATCTGCAATGTCAGCTGTCATAGTCGTCGTTCACCACCCTACCGACCTACTCACACAGAACTCACCGACCATAGGAGAAATAGTTGGAAAGCAAGAAACCATCACGTAACTTTCAAACACGGTCGCATCGCCATCTCGCCGAGGGCTGCCATGCGCTCTAGAACAATGCCTTAGTAACTGCCACCGCCAGATGCGTCCTATGGGTGCGAAAGCGCACAAGGGTGTAATCCTGACGCGCCAAAATAGTCCTCGGCAGCGTCCGCTGGCTTGCCATAAGACTGAGTCGGCGCTTGGTGCATCATGCCATGTCTGTATGATTTGACAAAATGACAAGCCTCGCGCCATGCCATAGTACTTTGCACCAGCCCGTGCTCGCCGCCCAAATCAATCCGCTCCAAGGCACCGCGTTGGTATTGTCATCTGCTGCCACCACAGTGGTCACACCACACGTCGTGGAGCTGGCAAGGTGTCGGGGCCATGGACTCCTCTACCCCGCGGTATCATAGGAGAAACAACCACGGATCTCCGCGCGACGGCAAAAAACACATATTTGACCTGAGGACAAAAAGAACTCACAATCTGAACTCCTTTCGAAAAAATTTCACCGAGCTGACCGTTTCGAGTGGCGCCCGACAGTTAGGCGCCACACTATACTCTGCAACGCCTGGAGCTTAGGCGCCACACGGCGATCCAGCGTGGCAGCCCGGGCCCCACTCCTGGTTGTGCAGCGCCTACCTGAAAGGAGTTGCACAGTGTAGTGCAGTGCCTAACCGAAAGGAGTTGCACTATCTTATATTAAAACTGTTGTAACTTTTAATCCGTGCATCCGATGAAAACGTGCCTTATATGAAAGTTGTACATTTTTCCGTGTTCTACGCAATGGTCGCATTTTCATCTACGTTAGGATCAATTTGTTTGATGAAAACCCTGTTGCAAAAGTGCATCATAATATAACTGACAGAATCTGTTAAAATTTACAAACTTGGCATGATGATAGCCATTCACATATAGCTCTTACGCGTTTTAAACCTACATGAGTTTTGCACTGCATAATGTGTACTTTCATGCCATGCCTATGCTTGCCATGTTATCATCCTTAACATGTTCATTTCTTGGATCTAAGTGACTAACATGATATAAGTGAACTTCTGTTACAGAAAGTTACATCTTGTAAGATCCATAGTAATTAATCCGAACATCATAGGAATATGATCTAACTGTCGTGAAGCCACGTGCCCCCCTCTCGAAGCTCCCAAATGCGGCGCGGCCGAAGAAGTGCAAGGCATCCGCGAAGAAGAACAAGGCGGCGGACGGCTCCGGCTCTTCGAAGCCGTCAAGGAAGAAGCTTGCAGGGTGTGTGACGGGCGCGGCAGCTACCGAAGCGCCGACGATCTCACTTGTTGAGCCGGCGGCCGACACGCACAAGGTGTTCGAGGAAATGCCCCAAAGTAATAAACTTTCGCCAACTTTTTTGTTGTTGTGATTTTTTGAATGCACACATATAGATAGCTTATTTGCTTCATTGTATATACTTTGTAGCTTCAACGATGAGGCATATATGTCAACTATGGGTTGGCTCCCACAATTCGCATTGGTCTCAAATCAATGACATGCATTTCGATGAGCATGAGTTCGAGGTGGACGAGGATGGTGAGGGCATTGTCGACGCACCGAAAGGAAGAGGAGGCAACTAGACCAACGAAGAAGACGTCTTACTATGCAATACTTGGTTGCAAGGGTCGAGGGATCCATCCGTTGGAGGTGATCAAAGTAGAGATGCTTATTGGAACCGGATGAAGGAGCACTTTGATCTACACAACAAGAGTGGAATTGACCGCTCCGACCGATATCTTCGCTCCCGGTGGTCGACAATCAACAAAGATTGTCAGAAGTGGGCGGCCGCACAAAAGGCGGTTGACAAGTTGAACCCAAGTGGCAGAACTTTGCATTTTATCAGCACGATCGTGGCTTGGTGACATCCAGTGACTTGGTGAAATTAACGTGTCAATCTGGCAGAACATTGCCTTAGTTACTTTAGTGTCTCAAAACATAGTGATGCAAATATTTAGTGGGTATGAAAATGACATAGACTTAAGGTAGACATAAAATTTTCCAACTTTCATAGTTAGATCATATTCATATGATGTCAGGATTAATTACTATGGATCTTACAATATGTAACTTTCTGTAACAGAAGTTCACTTATATCATGTTAGTCACTTAGATCCAAGAAATGAACATGTTAAGGATGATTAACATGGCAAGCATAGGCATGGCGTGAAAGTACACATTATGCAGTGCAAAACTCATGTAGGCTAAAAACGCGTCAGAGCTATAGGTGAATGGCTATCATCATGCCAAGTTTGTAAATTTTAACAGATTCTGTCAGTTATATTATGATGCACTTTTGCAACAAGGTTTTCATCAAGCAAATTGATCCTAACATAGATGAAAATGCCACCATTGCGTAGAACACGGAAAAATGTACAACTTTCATATAAGGCACGTTTTCATTGGATGCACGGATTAAAAGTTACAATAGTTTTACTATAAGGTAGTGCAACTCCTTTCGGTTAGGCGCTGCACTACATTGTGCAACTCCTTTCAGCTAGGCGCTGCACAACCAGGAGTGGGGCCCGGGCTGCCATGCTGCACCGGCGTGTGGCGCCTAAGCTCCAGGTGCTGCACAGTATAGTGTGGCGCCTATCTGTCGGGCGTCACTTGAAACGGTCAGCTCGGTGCAATTTTTTTAAAAGAAGTTCAGATTGTGAATTCTTTTTGTCCTTAGGTGTGTTTTTTTGCCCCGCGCGACACCATGGGGATGGAAGTGAACCTCCCTAGTGTCTGTCGCCACCTGAGGACGCACCACGAACAGACCTTGGACAAGCAGCCCAGGTCCACCACCTGCGCGTGTTGCTGACACCTTATGCGATCTCTTAATTAGTTCAGAACTTCTCCTATGATGAACAAGTATTGTTCCAACCCCACACACCCATCCATGAATGCACCTTTTTGTCCTCTTTTTATACCACCCCATGTTCGAGTATTTGTTACAGTATTGGTCTCCATCAATCCATACTCAAGTGATGTGGAAACAACTATAGCAAGCAACGAGGAGATGTGTCTAACAAAGGAGAAACTAGTTAAAATAGTGTAAGGAAAAAATGTAGATAATCTATGCATGGCGCGTCTTGCTTAAGAATAGGAGGTGTCGAGGAAAATTAATGGAAGAAGCTAGGGAGCGGCATTGTTGCCGTACTCCAGCCTCTTGCCAATACCTTCTGTGTTTCTCTACACTTCTTCCTTCAACGAACAACAGGCCTTCACCTCGCTGCACTCGGACCATTCCTTATCTGGCCATGTAGGAAATGGACTCCCGATCTTCCCGTCGAGCAGCTCCTCCCTATGTTTTGCAGTTAAAATAAACTAGCAAACACAAGTTGGGTCTGGTCTGGCAGTACTTTGAACACTGGGAAAATATACTAATTAGAGTATACTATTTTTCGAGTCATACACTTTAGAAAAATATCGTACATAAAATATACCCTAATTAAGTTTGAAAATTCCTATTCAATTATATGTTGGATTATATGCAAAGGGTAATAAGTATGACTCTGTTCCCAAATAATTAACTTCTGCAGAATGAGTTGGCAAAAAAAAGCAAGTACTATTGTTATTAAAATGTTTACTAGTGAATATTTGTTTTTCCAAATTTAAGTTCACATTCACAAAATTGGAGCTGAGGGTTTCTTTGCGTATTGTGGTTACCAAAAAGGACTTGGCAACCAACCTATTCCATCTTTTCAACTAATAGTAATAACTTTGACGAATCCACTGAGTTGATAGCTTCACCTAACATTAGTACAACCATAATTCAAAAAAAATAAACATTAGTACAACCATGGAGCCGGCGAATCTTTATTATTAGTAGCCAGATTACAAGCAACCTGTCCGATTTAAATAACACTCTTGGCCATGTTCTATTTACGCATCATACCTCCTCGTATCATGAACGAGTATTGTACTCCCTCCGTTCCTAAATACTTGTCTTTGTAGAGATTTCAACAAATGACTACATACAGCGCAAAATGAGTGAATCTACACTTTAAAATATGTCTACATACATCCGTATGTTGAGTCCATTTGAAATGCCTAGAAAGACAAGTATTTGGGAACGGAGGAGTACCTCCTATCCCCCTCCCTCCCTAAGAGCCATAAATACATGGTTTTGCCGTCTTTTTATACCTCCCCGTGTTCGAATCTTTGCTATACTATTTACCTGCATGTGCATCAAACCATATGCAATAATGCGGTGATAACACCTATAGCAAGGAGAGCGATGGTCCAGTGAAGAGGTGGAAAATGCGTGAAACAAACTAGAGGCTAGTTAGAATGGTGAAAGAAGAACACGCAACAGAGGACCACAAAGTTCTGTGGTGTTTTTTTTTCTTAAGAATAGGAGACGTCGGGGAGGATTAATGGGAAAAGCTGGGGAGCGGTATTGCTCCCGTGCTGCGGCTTCTTGCCTGTTCTTTCCATGATAGCCTGCACCTCTTCCTAGTGGTGGAGCCATGGCACGGCTATCCCGGGCGGCGGCCCGAGCCGTGCCCTGGATCGCCCTTCGGACCAATAGCAATGGACGGAGAACTAAACTACAATTTCCATGGGTGAATGGTCGTAGGCCGGGGACCTTTGTACTTTGCCCACGTTCTCTGAAGAACCAGATGCCGCTGTTGCCTTTTGTTTAGATAACAAGCTCCTCATCTTGCTGCGGTCACACCGTTCCTTCAGTGGCCTTGTAGCGAAAACACATCATCCCCATCCCTTCGAGCAGGCCATCCATATGTTCTCAATTTAGACCAAACTAGTTCCAAATGCACGGCCTGTCTGGGCACTGGATGGATAGCTCATTGTATTAGCACAGAGCATTACCTTTCACGTACTTAGGTATATCCATTCATCATCGTAAGTTGACAAACAGAGAATGGAAGTGTATCGAGGATCGGTTTGAGAAGAAACTGGGTTGCTGGAAGGGCAAACTTATGTCATATGGAGGCCGATTGATTCTTATTACTTCGGTGCTCACGAGTATGCCTATGTTTCTCTTATCTTTCTTTGAAGTCCCAGTTGGTGTTAGGAAAATGCTGGACTTCTATCGATCCCGATTTTTCTGGCAGAGTGATGAACTCAAGAGAAAATACCGACTTGCCAAATGGAATATCATCTGTCGACCAAAGGACCAGGGGGCCTTGGTATTGAGAATCTTGAAGTCAAGAACATATGTCTTCTCAGTAAGTGTCTGTATAAGTTATCAGTTGAGATTGAGGCCACGTGGGCGCAGATTCTACGTAGTAAGTATCTGCAGTCCAAGACTTTGTCCCAGGCGACAGTGAGACCGACTGACTCGTCGTTTTGGAAGGGGCTTATGAGAGTCAAAGCTGCCTTCTTTAATAGAACAAAGTTTATAGTCGGTAATGGCAACACCAGTCGCTTCTGTGAGGATACTTGGCTTGGTGAAACGTTGTTGGTGCTTTAGTATTCGTCCCTGTATTGTATTGTTCAACGTCGTGATGCTCTTGTTGCAACGATTATGCAGTCCATTCCCCTTAATATTCAATTTAGGAGGGCGCTTGTTGGCAACCGGTAGGAAGCATGGCTTCATTTCGTGAGTAGACTGATGGAGGTTCAGCTATCTCATCAGCCCGATCAGTTGTGTTGGATGCTTACTAGGTCTGGAGAGTTCACAGTTAAGTCGATGTATATCGATGTCATTAACTCTAGTGTTATTCGTAGTTCCAAAGATGTTTGGAAAGTCAAAGTTCCTTTAAAAATTAAAGTGTTTATGTGGTTTGTACATAAACAAGTCATTTTAACAAAGGATAATTTGGTTAAGCATAACTGGAAAGGATCTACTAGGTGTAGTTTTTGTGATCGGGACGAAACTATCAAGCACCTCTTCTTTGACTGCCCGTTGGCGAGAGTTTTGTGGCACACGGTGCATATTGCCTCTAACATTACTCCTCCGAATTCGGTCAGTACGTTATTTGGAACGTGGCTTGTTGGGATAGAGTCCGAAATAGCTAGACACATTCGCGTAGGAGTATGTGCTTTGTTGTGGGCAATTTGGAACTGCAAAAATGATTTGGCTTTTAACAGAACAACAAATATTCATTTTTTGCAGGTTTTATTCCGAGCTACTGCGATGATCCGTATGTGGTCGTTACTCACTCCGACGGAGACCAGGGAGCGTTCGGTTACTGGATCTGTCCGGTGGGAGATGGTAGCGCGGGATATTTTCAATCGGTTTGGATGGCGGTCATGTAATAGGATAGACGATTAGTTTACATATCTTTGTTATGTCAACCGGTTGTGGCTTTTGGGCCTTTTGTTTTTGGCGTTGTGGCTCTTTGTGAGCTTGCCGTTATTTTGCTTTCAGACTATAAGACCTTGTTGAACCTATTTATTTATCTATAAATATGGCCGTATGCATCGTCCTGATGCAGAGGCCGAGAGTCCCCTTTTTCGAAAAAAAATTAGCACAGAGCATGGAGAAGACGGGTCCTGTACTTCTGCTTCACTATGGCATCGTGCGTGCGTGCGTGCGTGCTATAAAATGTTGCATCGACATGTCACATGGTAGCTAGCACACTGTGGCAGGGAAGCACTCAAGCAACCAGGTAATCAAAGAGGATAGAATTAAGTGCAACACCGCAGGCTAATACATGTCTTAAGGTTAGCATAATCATACATGAAGTCAAGACTAAGAGCTTCGCTTGATTCTAGTTAAGGTTCTATTGGTTCTAGACAAGGATCTGTAAATCACATGCTAACCTGGTCGTCTGTCCTCTTCTCCTTAGGTTCCTACACATCTCCAATACTCCACCGCCTTACTAGATCCAATCCTCCATCGTGTGTAGGAGCATGTCTATCACTCTACCTAAAATTGAACTCCCGAAATGATCTCCCAAACCTAACTCGCCATATTTGAGGAGTTAAAAAATGTGCACACCTAGCCTTTTTCCTATAACTTAACTCCCTATAATTTACATTTGGTTCATGCAATTCATCAAACACCTATAGTGCAGTACACAAGACATGCACACACAACCTGCAAGCACGCCAGGTGCACATCACACATACAAGGAACACCGAATTCACTTATTTCCTATAACAACGAATCGCATATAAGCAATGTCATGTGTGCAACTCGTGACCTCTGAATTCATTCGTTTCCTATATAGTGTGTGTTGTGGAATCATGAATAGTGAATTTATTTGTTTGTTGTTGGTCTGCTATAGCATGGAACCCTGAACCCTGAATATATGTGTATGTCCCTTGTTTATAATATTGTAAAAATATGAGTTCCCTTGCAGTTGGTTCCAGCGTTTAATTGCTACCTTAGTGTGGGAATGCAAGTCCTAGTGTTTATTAGGTGAATACGTCAGTGCGGGTGGTGTTTAGTAAGTGGATACAGTATGTTTCAGCAAAGGAAAGTACTTGAGCTTGCTCGTCTCCATTGGCTTGCATTGTGGCGAGGCTTTTCCAGGGGTTTATTTTTCTTCACATTGGACACAAAGAGATCTTTGACAATGTGAAGTATAGCTTGCTCTACGTTGAAGATGGATTTTGTGAAACATCAAGGATTCGACTGTAAGTTAGATGGGGTTTACATCAATGTTTTTTTTCTCTAGTGATCTTTAGTGCCACTTAGCACTAGTAGATAGTAAGGCCTAGGGTTCCATGTCCTCCCTGTGCTACAGGTGAGTCAAAATCCTCATCATGATCGCGTTTGCGGTTGTTTTGTCCACCAAAGCATTTACTAATTTGCAAGTACAAAACATGTAGTGTGCAAGATTCTAAAGTGCAAGTAAATAAAAGTTAGGTATTATATTTATTTTGGAAGAAAATAAAAGGCAGCGAGTGTGGAACTAGTGGTGGTAGGTGTTGCGGAATTGTCCCTAACATGCTGCAAACTCCATTGACTAACATGTACCTATGATTGAAATCCTTAGCAAGCATCCATAAATACTAACAATTTATTAAGTAAATCCAATCATAGGATTAAGTATGCATCCCATTTATCCCATTTTTACGTCTCCTCTACTCCGGGTTTGGTTTCTAGTCACTTCAGTCCCCCTTTGTAAATTCGACACAACACATTACTAACCCTCAACTGTGATCCAACATAAGCACGCGCTCATATACCAGTACAAGTGAACAACACCATATCATAACATCCAATTCATACCATTTCCGCATGACAAAAGAAAAATACCCAAATATATTGGTAGTGCAATAAATCATTGTATAATAATTCATCACATAAAGCGACATGTTTAAGTAGGGTATTATAGAATTTGTGATGACTAGACCATTGTATAGACGAGGGATTTGGAGATGGAGATGATCGTAAAGTCGATGAAATGATGGTGGTGATGATGGCTCCTCCGACGCATTCCAGCGACACCGAACGGGAGGGGCCCCTCTGTTTTCTTTTTCCTTGGCCTTCCCCCTCTATGGGAGAAGGATTCCCCTTGGTGTTCATGTCTCCCTGAGGGTGAGAACCTCCTCTGAAATTGGATCTACCCACCTCTAACTGTTGGAAATATGCCCTAGAGGCAATGATAAAAGTGTTATTTCTTTGTTCATGATAATAGTCTTTTATTCATGCTATAACTGTATTATCCGGAAATCGTAATACACGTGTGAATACATAGACCACAATATGTCCCTAGTGAGCCTCTAGTTGACTAGCTCGTTGTGATCAACAGATAGTCATGGTTTCCTGGCTATGGACATTGGATGTCGTTGATAACGGGATCACATCATTAGGAGAATGATGTGATGGACAAGACCCAATCCTAAGCATAGCACAAAGGTCGGTTAGTTCGTTTGCTAGAGCTTTTCCAATGTCAAGTATCTCTTCCTTAGACCATGAGATCGTGTAACTCCCGGATACCGTAGGAGTGCTTTGGGTGTACCAAACGTCACAACGTAACTGGGTGACTATAAAGGTGCATTATAGGTATCTCCGAAAGTGTCTGTTGGGTTGACACGGATTGAGACTGGGATTTGTCACTCCGTATGACGGAGAGGTATCTCTGGGCCCACTCGGTAATGCATCATCATAATGAGCTCAAGGTGACCAAGTGTTTGGTCACGGGATCATGCATTACGGTACGAGTAAAGTGACTTGCCGGTAACGAGACTGAACAAGGTATTGGGATACCGACGATCGAGTCTCGGGCAAGTAACGTACCGATTGACAAAGGGAATTGTATATGGGGTTTGATCGAATCCTCGACATCGTGGTTCATCCGATGACATCATCGAGGAGCATGTGGGAGCCAACATGGGTATCCAGATCCCGCTGTTGGTTATTGACCGGAGAGTCTCGGTCATGTCTGCATGTCTCCCGAACCCGTAGGGTCTACACACTTAAGGTTCGGTGACGCTAGGGTTATTAGGAAGACTTGTATGTGATTACCGAAAGTTGTTCGAAGTCCCGGATGAGATCCCGGACGTCACGAGGAGTTCCGGAAGGGTCCGGAGGTAAAGATTTATATATGGGAAGTTGTCAAACGGACACCGGAAAGTTTCGGGGTCATACCGGTATTGTACTGGGACCACCGGAGGGGTTCCGGGGGTCCACCGGGAGGGGCCACCCCTCCCGGGGGGCCACATGGGCTGCGTGGGATAGCAGCCAGCCCCTGGTGGGCTGGGCGCCCCCCCCCCTTGGGCCCATGCGCCTAGGGTTGGGGGGAAACCCTAAGGGGGGTGCACCCCCCTTGCTTGGGGGGCAAGCCACCCCTCCCTGGCCGCCGCCCCCCCCCTCTAGATCCCATCTAGAGGGGCCGGCCCCCCTTGCCCCTTCCCCTATAAATAGAGGGGTGAGGGGAGGGCAGCCGCACCCAAGCCAAGGCGCAGCCCCTCCCCTCCCCAACACCTCTCCTCCTCCATACGTGCTTGGCGAAGCCCTGTCGGAGTACTGCTGCACCAACAACACCACACCGTCGTGCTGCCGTTGGAGCTATCTTCCTCAACCTCTCCTTCCTCCTTGCTGGATCAAGACGGAGGAGACGTCGCCCGTACCGTACGTGTGTTGAACGCGGAGGTGCTGTCCGTTCAGCACTTGGTCATCGGTGATCCGAATCACGTCGAGTACGACTTCATCATCACCATCCCCTTGAACGCTTCCGCACGCGATCTACAAGTGGTATGTAGATGCAAACTCACTCCCTTGACTCGTTGCTTAGATGAACTCATAGATGGATCTTGGTGAAACCGTAGGAAAATTTTTAATTTTCTGCAATATTCTCCAACAGTGGTATCAGAGCCAGGTTTATGCGTAGTTCTCTTTGCACGAGTAGAACACAATTTTGTTGTGGGCGTAGATCTTGTCAACTTGCTTGCCACTACTAGTCTTATCTTGCTTCAGCGGTATTGTGGGATGAAGCGGCCCGGACCAACCTTACATGTATGCTTACGTGAGACCGGTTCCACCGACTGACATGCACTAGTTGCATAAGGTGGCTGGCGGGTGTCTGTCTCTCCCACTTTAGTTGGAGCGGATTCGATGAAAAGGGTCCTTATGAAGGGTAAATAGAAGTTGACAAAATCACGTTGTGGTTATTCGTAGGTAAGAAAGCGTTCTTGCTAGAACCCAATTGCAGCCACGTAAAAGATGCAACAACAATTAGAGGACGTCTAACTTGTTTTTGCAGCAATTGTTCATGTGATGTGATATGGCCAGAAGTTGTGATGAATGATGAATGACATATTGTGATGTATGAGATCATGTTCTTGTAATAGGAATCACGACTTGCATGTCGATGAGTATGACAACCGGCAGGAGCCATAGGAGTTGTCTTTATTTTTGTATGACCTGCGTGTCATTGAAGAACGCCATGTAACTTACTTTACTTTATTGCTAAACGCGTTAGCCATAGAAGTAGAAGTAGTCGTTGGCGTGACAACTTCATGAAGACACGATGATGGAGATCATGATGATGGAGATCATGGTGTCATGCCGGTGACAAGATGATCATGGAGCCCCGAAGATGAAGATCAAAGGAGCTATATGATATTGGCCATATCATGTCACTACTTTATATAATTGCATGTGATGTTTATTATGTTTTATGCATCTTGTTTACTTAGAACGACGGTAGTAAATAAGATGATCCCTTACAACAATTTCAAGAAGTGTTCTCCCCTAACTGTGCACCGTTGCTAAAGTTCGTCGTTTCGAAGCACCACGTGATGATCGGGTGTGATAGATCCTTACGTTCACATACAACGGGTGTAAGACAGTTTTACACATGCAAAACACTTAGGGTTAACTTGACGAGCCTAGCATGTACAGACATGGCCTCGAAACACGGAGACCGAAAGGTCGAACACGAGTCGTATGGAAGATACGATCATAATGAGAATGTTCACCGATGATGACTAGTCCGTCTCACGTGATGATCGGACACGGCCTAGTCGACTCGGATCGTGTAACACTTAGATGACTGGAGGGATGTCAAATCTAAGTGGGAGTTCATTCAATAATTTGATTAGATGAACTTAATTATCATGAACTTAGTCTAAAACCTTTTGCAAATATGTCTTGTAGATCAAATGGCCAACGCTCATGTCAACATGAACTTCAACGCGTTTCAAGAGAAAACCAAGCTGAAAGATGATGGCAGCAACTATACGGACTGGGTCCGGAACCTGAGGATCATCCTCATAGCTGCCAGGAAACAATATGTCCTAGAAGGACCGCTAGGTGACGCTCCCGTCCCAGAGAACCAAGACATTATGAATACTTGGCAGTCTCGTGCTGATGATTACTCCCTCATTCAGTGCGGCATGCTTTACAGCTTAGAACCGGGGCTCCAAAAGCGTTTTGAGCATCACGGAGCATATGAGATGTTCGAGGAGCTGAAACTAGTTTTCCAAGCTCACGCCCGGGTCGAGAGATATGACATCCGACAAGTTCTATAGTTGTAAGATGGAGGAAAATAGTTCTGTCAGTGAGCACATACTCAAGATGTCTGGGTTGCACAACCATATGACCCAGCTAAATATTAACCTCCCTGATGAGGCAGTCATTGACAGAATCCTTCAGTCGCTCCCACCAAGCTACAAGAGCTTTGTGATGAACTACAATATGCAGGGGATGGTAAAGACCATTCCTGAAGTATTTTCTATGCTGAAGTCAGCAGAGGTTGAAATCAAGAAAGAACATCAAGTGTTGATGGTCAATAAGACCACTAAGTTCAAGAAGGGCAAGGGTAAGAAGAACTTTAAGAAGGACGGCAAGGAGGTTGCCGCGCCCGGTAAGCCAGTTGCCGGGAAGAAGTCAAAGAATGGACCCAAGCCTGAGACTGAGTGCTTTTATTGCAAGGGGAAGGGTCACTGGAAGCGGAACTGCCCCAAATACTTAGCGGATAAGAAGGCCGGCAACACTAAAGGTATATTTGATATACATGTAATTGATGTGTACCTTACTAGTACTCGTAGTAACTCCTGGGTATTTGATACCGGTGCCATTGCTCATATTTGTAACTCACAGCAGGAGCTGCGGAATAAGCGGAGACTGGCGAAGGACGAGGTGATGATGCGCGTCAGGAACGGTTCCAAGGTCGATGTGATCGCCGTCGGCACACTACCTCTACATTTACCTACGGGATTAATTATAAACCTTAATAATTGTTATTTTGTGCCAAGTTTGAGCATGAACATTGTATCTGGATCTCGTTTGATACGAGATGGCTACTCATTTAAATCCGAGAATAATGGTTGTTCTATTTATATGAGAGATATGTTTTATGGTCATGCCCCTATGGTCAATGGTTTATTCATAATGAATCTCGAGCGTAATGTTACACATATTCATAGTGTGAATACCAAAAGATGTAAAGTTGATAACGATAGTCCCACATACTTGTGACACTGCCGCCTTGGTCACATTGGTGTCAAGCGCATGAAGAAACTCCATGCTGATGGACTTTTGGAGTCTCTCGATTATGAATCGTTTGACACATGCGAACCATGCCTCATGGGAAAGATGACCAAGACTCCGTTCTCCGGAACAATGGAGCGAGCAACCAACTTGTTGGAAATCATACATACCGATGTGTGCGGTCCAATGAGCGTTGAGGCTCGCGGAGGATATCGTTATGTTCACACTCTCACTGATGACTTGAGTAGATATGGGTATGTCTACTTAATGAAACACAAGTCTGAGACCTTTCAAAAGTTCAAGGAATTTCAGAATGAGGTAGAGAATCAACGTGACCGAAAGATAAAATTCCTATGATCAGATCGTGGAGGAGAATACTTAAGTCACGAATTTGGTACACACTTAAGGAAATGTGGAATCGTTTCACAACTCACGCCGCCTGGAATACCTCAGCGTAACGGTGTGTCCGAACGTCGTAATCGCACTCTATTAGATATGGTGCGGTCTATGATGTCTCTTACCGATTTACCACTATCATTTTAGGGATACGCTCTAGAGACAGCTACATTCACTTTAAATAGGGCACCGTCTAAATCCGTTGAGACGACACCGTATGAATTATGGTTTGGGAAGAAACCTAAGCTGTCGTTTCTGAAAGTTTGGAGATGCGATGCTTATGTGAAGAAACTTCAACCTGAAAAGCTCGAACCCAAGTCGGAAAAATGCGTCTTCATAGGATACCCTAAGGAAACCATTGGGTATACCTTCTACTTAAGATCCGAGGGCAAGATCTTTGTCGCTAAGAACGGATCCTTTCTGGAAAAAGAGTTTCTCTCGAAAGAAGTAAGTGGGAGGAAAGTAGAACTCGATGAAGTACTACCTCTTGAGCGGGACAGTAGTGCAGCTCAGGAAGATGTTCCTGTAATGCCTACACCAACTGAAGAGGAAAATAATGATGATGATCAAGGTACTTCGGATCAAGTTGCTACTGAACTTCGTAGGTTCACAAGGACACGTTCCGCACCAGATTGGTACAGCAACCCTGTCCTGGAAATCATGTTGTTAGACAACGGTGAACCTTCGAACTATGAAGAAGCGATGGCGGACCCAGATTCCAACAAATGGCTTGGAGCCATGAAATCCGAGATAGAATCCATGTATGAAAACAAAGTATGGACTTTGACTGACTTGCCCGATGATCGGCGAGCGATAGAAAACAAATGGATCTTTAAGAAGAAGACGGACGCGGATGGTAATGTCACCATCTATAAAGCTCGACTTGTCGCTAAGGGTTATCGGCAAGTTCAAGGGATTGACTATGATGAGACTTTCTCTCCCGTAGTGAAGCTTAAGTCCGTCCGAATTATGTTAGCAATTGCCGCATACTATGATTATGAGATATGGCAGATGGACGTTAAAACGGCATTCCTTAACGGTTATCTTAAGGAAGAGCTGTATATGATGCAGCCAGAAGGTTTCGTCGATCCTAAGAACGCTAACAAAGTATGCAAGCTCCAGCGATCCATTTATGGGCTGGTGCAAGCATCTCGGAGTTGGAACATTCGCTTTGATGAGATGATCAAAGCGTTTGGGTTGATGCAGACTTATGGAGAAGCCTGCGTTTACAAGAAAGTGAGTGGGAGCTCTGTAGCATTTCTCATATTATATGTAGATGACATACTTTTGATGGGAAATGATATAGAATTCTTGGACAGCATTAAGGCCTACTTGAATAAGTGTTTTTCGATGAAGGACCTTGGAGAAGCTGCTTATATATTAGGCATCAAGATCTATAGAAATAGATCGAGACGCCTCATAGGTCTTTCACAAAGCACATACCTTGATAAAATTTTGAAGAAGTTCAAAATGGATCAGTCCAAGAAGGGGTTCTTGCCTGTATTGCAAGGTGTGAGATTGAGCTCAGCTCAATGCCCGACCACGGCAAAAGATAAAGATGAGATGAGTGTCATCCCCTATGCTTCAGCCATAGGATCTATTATGTATGCCATGCTGTGTACCAGACCTGATGTAAACCTTGCCGTAAGTTTGGTAGGAAGGTACCAAAGTAATCCCGGCAAGGAACACTGGACAGCGGTCAAGAATATCCTAAAGTACCTGAAAAGGACAAAGGACGTGTTTCTTGTTTATGAAGGTGACGAAGAGCTCGTCATAAAGGGTTACGTCGACGCTAGCTTCGACACAGATCTGGATGACTCTAAGTCACAAACCGGATACGTGTATATGTTGAATGGTGGAGCAGTAAGCTGGTGCAGCTGCAAGCAGAGCGTCGTGGCGGGATCTACATGTGAAGCGGAGTACATGGCAGCCTCGGAGGCAGCGCATGAAGCTATTTGGGTGAAGGAGTTCATCACCGACCTAGGAGTCATACCCAATGCGTCGGGGCCGATCAAACTTTTCTGTGACAATACTGGAGCTATTGCCCTTGCGAAGGAGCCCAGATTTCACAAGAAGACCAGGCACATCAAGCGTCGTTTCAACTCCATCCGTGAAAATGTTCAACATGGAGACATAGAAATTTGCAAAGTACATACGGATCTGAATGACGCAGATCCGTTGACTAAACCTCTCTCACGAGCGAAACATGATCAACACCAGAACTCTATGGGTGTTCGGTTCATCATAATGTAACTAGATTATTGACTCTAGTGCAAGTGGGAGACTGTTGGAAATATGCCCTAGAGGCAATGATAAAAGTGTTATTTCTTTGTTCATGATAATAGTCTTTTATTCATGCTATAACTGTATTATCCGGAAATCGTAATACACGTGTGAATACATAGACCACAATATGTCCCTAGTGAGTCTCTAGTTGACTAGCTCGTTGTGATCAACAGATAGTCATGGTTTCCTGGCTATGGACATTGGATGTCGTTGATAACGGGATCACATCATTAGGAGAATAATGTGATGGACAAGACCCAATCCTAAGCATAGCACAAAGGTCGGTTAGTTCGTTTGCTAGAGCTTTTTCAATGTCAAGTATCTCTTCCTTAGACCATGAGATCGTGTAACTCCCGGATACCGTAGGAGTGCTTTGGTTGTACCAAACGTCACAACGTAACTGGGTGACTATAAAGGTGCATTACAGGTATCTCCGAAAGTGTCTGTTGGGTTGACAGGGATCGAGACTGGGATTTGTCACTCCGTATGACGGAGAGGTATCTCTGGGCCCACTCGGTAATGCATCATCATAATGAGCTCAAGGTGACCAAGTGTTTGGTCACGGGATCATGCATTACGGTACGAGTAAAGTGACTTGCCGGTAACGAGACTGAACAAGGTATTGGGATACCGACGATCGAGTCTCGGGCAAGTAACGTACCGATTGACAAAGGGAATTGTATATGGGGTTTGATCGAATCCTCGACATCGTGGTTCATCCGATGACATCATCGAGGAGCATGTGGGAGCCAACATGGGTATCCAGATCCCGCTGTTGGTTATTGACCGGAGAGTCTCGGTCATGTCTGCATGTCTCCCGAACCCGTAGGGTCTACACACTTAAGGTTCGGTGACGCTAGGGTTATTAGGAAGACTTGTATGTGATTACCGAAAGTTGTTCGGAGTCCCGGATGAGATCCCGGACGTCACGAGGAGTTCTGGAAGGGTCCGGAGGTAAAGATTTATATATGGGAAGTTGTCAAACGGACACCGGAAAGTTTCGGGGTCATACCGGTATTGTACTGGGACCACCGGGAGGGGCCACCCCTCCCGGGGGGCCACATGGGCTGCGTGGGATAGCAGCTAGCCCCTGGTGGGCTGGGCGTGCCCCCCCTTGGGCCCATGCGCCTAGGGTTGGGGGGGAAACCCTAAGGGGGGCGCACCCCCCTTGCTTGGGGGGCAAGCCACCCCTCCCTGGCCGCCGCCCCCTCCTCTAGATCCCATCTAGAGGGGCCGGCCCCCCTTGCCCCTTCCCCTATAAATAGAGGGGTGAGGGGAGGGCAGCCGCACCCAAGCCAAGGCGCAGCCCCTCCCCTCCCCAACACCTCTCCTCCTCCGTACGTGCTTGGCGAAGCCCTGTCGGAGTACTGCTGCACCAACAACACCACGCCGTCGTGCTGCCGTTGGAGCTGTCTTCCTCAACCTCTCCTTCCTCCTTGCTGGATCAAGACGGAGGAGACGTCGCCCGTACCGTACTTCTGTTGAACGCGGAGGTGATGTCCGTTCAGCACTTGGTCATCGGTGATACGAATCACGTCGAGTACGACTTCATCATCACCATCCCCTTGAACGCTTCCGCACGTGATCTACAAGTGGTATGTAGATGCAAACTCACTCCCTTGACTCGTTGCTTAGATGAACTCATAGATGGATCTTGGTGAAACCGTAGGAAAAATTTTAATTTTCGGCAACGTTCTCCAACACTAACATAGTGCCAGAAAAGGCCAATTTTCTCCGCCTCGAAATTGCTTGAGGCGGCGGCATAACAAATTCAGAAAAACAACGTCTAGGGGGTTTTAAGGGTTATATAGAACCAGGCAGGCTGGGAGGTGGTGGAGATCATGCCCAGGGACTCCATGGGCTAGTTCCAGCCCCTAGGGCCTGCCCGTGTGGCAATGCTACATGGGGCCCACCAGCACCCCCCCCCCCCCCAAAGTGTTTTTTGCGTTCCAGTTTGAATATGAATGACTTATTTTTATTCATTTTTTGGCCCCCAGAATTATCTTTTTTTTCATTGCACCAAAAACACTAAAACAACAACTAGCCCTTGGCACTGTATTATATGGTAGTCCAATAAAAATAATAAAAAGTATGCCAAAACTATGTGTACATGATATGAACTTAGCATGAACATAACAAAAGTTATATATACGTTTGAGACGTATCAAAGTCTTGCATGGTTTTGGAGTTTACTTAACATTTGTAAAAAAAATGGGAATCATGTGGGATGATTTTCAAGTATTTTGATTTTTCTTAATTACCCGACTACTTGTCTGTTCAAAATTTCCTCCCATGCAAACTGGGATGTACCCCCTTTAATTTTACCCTAATGAAAATGTACCTTCATCTTCGGAACTCAAATTAAAAATTTAGTTTAATTACCAATCCTTTTTTTGTATGATCTACAGTTTTAGAATTAACGAAGCACTCATTATTGTGGCACTGTTCAATTTCAATATAAGGGGCCTATTATATTAATCTTTTGAATGAGTGGTTCCTTCTTTGCGGGTACATCTTGAAATACTAGTTTGGAAGATCTAACACAAACATGAACAAGATAAAGCGTTAAACATGTATGCTTATACAAAAAGCTAATCTTAGTTTCTTGTTTCCTCGTCTCCGTTTCCCAAGAGTTGCAAAGGAAAGGAGTGGGAAAAAATGATTCACATCTATACACTCGGTCGTGCACATAATCACACGAAAGAATCAAAGTAAACCCTAATTAAGTTTGAAATGTCATAGTTGATTATAAATATGATTATATATGAGGGATAATTAGTATGGCTCCATTCTCAAATTATTAACTTGTTCATAATGCATTGGCAAAAAGTAAATATAATTGCTATTAAAAAACTTACATATGAAAATTTGTTTCTCCAAATTTAGGTTTACATCTACACAATTGGACCTGAGGGTTCCTTTGCATATTTTAAATACCAAAAAGGACTTTGCAATCAAACATATTCCTTCTTTTCAACTAATAGTAACTATGTCGAATCCACTAAATTTATAGCTGCACCTAACATTAATTTGTCCAATCCTCGATCCGGCCAATCTTTATTGTTACTAGACAGAGCAATAGGTTAAATAATACTCATGATCATGTACTATTACACATCATAGCTTGTCGTGTGATGAACGAGTATTGTACCTTTTATCGTCTTTTTATACCACCCCATGTTATTCTTTGCTACACAGTATTGACTACCATCAAGCCATATACAATAGTGAAGTTGTAATAGCTATAACAAGCAATAAGGAGAGAAATGGTTTACTGAAGAGGTAGCAGATGTGTCCAAGAAATGAGAGGCTAGTAAAATGGCGAAAGAAGAACATGTAACTTAGAACCATAGAGCTTTGTGGTGTGTCCGGCTTAAGAATTGGAGGCGTTAGGGAAAATTGATGGGAAAAATCTAGGGATTCAATATTTTTCATGTGCTTCAGCCACTTTCCTCTTTCTCCAGTGATTGGTTGCATGATAATCTTCAGCAGCCCGCTTATCATCTTGATGCGGGCATAGTATTTCTTCTGCAGCCGAGTATGTGAATGACTTTAGATCCTCCCTACGATGCGGCCAACTAGCAACCTCGCGTGGTGGCACACCCGCATATTCCAACTCCACCAATATCTGGTTGTACTTCGGACGCCGAGAAAATAAAAAAATGTACTATTTTGTGAGTCAATACAATTTCTGGAGCATCCCATACATAAAGTTTGATATATCCCCTTTTACGCGATTTTTTTTCTTCATATTTGCAAGTCAAGCTGGAACAAATCTTGTTTTGTAGAACTCTTATTTTAGGTTCAACTAAAGAATCGTTATTGTGAAGTTCAAACGACAGGGTCCAGTTTACTAATGATAAGGGGCTTATTATATTTATCCTTCAAAGGAGAGGTTCCTCCTCTTGCTATTAATTTAGAAGATCTATACCACGTGGTGTGTGTGGTTAGCAACTTTAGAGTTGATGAAATTGGGTTATTGTTTAATTGCTCTGCTCTATAGTTAGAAAAAAAAATCCAAAATGAATGGGAAAAAGTTTCAGAAGACCTAACACTAACATGGAGTAGGAAGATAAAGTGGTAAACATGTAGGCCTCATTCGGTTTGGAGCACTTCTATGGGAAAAACATAGGAACAAGGATTCCGTAGGAAATTTTTCTATAGATGCATTCGGTTTGTAGGAAACACGTACGGGAATTTTGTAGGAATACTATTCATTTCCTATGTTTTTGGAGGAATATACACATCTACTCAAAACTCATTTTGTGTGTAGGAACGAGGCAAGGCAATTCCTTAGGATGGCAAGTGCCATCCTATCAAATTCCTATACTACTCCTAATTCCTACATTTTGGTTTCCTCCAAACCGAATGAGGCCGTATGGTTCAACATAGTGGCAGCACTGCAAACAATAAAGTGGGTGGGCCAAGCTAAAGGGGTTCCTAAATTGGTAACCATCATGCCCTAATTTTACCCTAACATCAAAGCAGTGTGGTCCTAGCCGGACTATGCCAATTTCCTAGTGCCCTCCAAAACTTATGGCGATCAGCGACGGGATGATGACTCTGCTAGACCGCCCTTTTCGGCAAAAATAGCCCTACTAATTGTTATCATGGTGACCGGGCACTTATGGTGACTCTGTTAGAGTTGCTCTCAGCTGCTCTTGGACTAGGCAGACCATGTTCTAGTTTTGCTTGTGTGTAGCTCTGTCGATGCTTTTGCATCATGCTGATCTTGGTTTCTTATTTATGTTTACTCCCTAATCAGAATTGGAAATAAAATAAAATTCATACATACCTATAAACTCATTCATGCATAGATTGATCATATGATAGAACCCTAATTAAGTTTAGAATTTCCTATTCAAATATATGTGACGAATAATGACTATAATTTAATTGAAAAAATATTCTGAATTTGAAGATTAGTTCCTCGAAAATTAGGTTTGCAGTTAACTTTTGAGCCAAATCCTGAAGGGTGGGAGTATTTACACTACATACTTTTTTCCATACCTGTGTAAACTAGGGCTCATAGTTTTAGAAGAGTGCACACTAATAAAATGTTGGTTTTCAATGAAAAAAAGTGTTTATAAAGGAATTTTAGCGACTTAACTATCACATCGAGGTAGTACAACCACACTGAGTATAAAGCCCCTCAAGCATCGAAAATAAGAAAAATGACACGTTTGTTTAATAGCGATGCACCTAGCTGGCTTCTCCCTTGGCTCTCTCTTAACCTGATAATACCCTAGACAGGGCCAGGTTTTGGGCCAGGCTTAACGAAATCCAAAGTAAAAAATCCCAACCCTTGCTCAGCCCGGCCCAAAACACATGAACAATGATATTTGTCAATTAAAATGATTATTTTGGGTGTAAAATAATATATTATACCCCCTTCAATTCATATTAATTGGCGTTGGATTAGTACAACCAGCATCAAGATTGGAGGGAGTATCCAATTTTGAATAAGAGTAATATATCTCTGGTCATTTCGGGCTTTTGGGCTGGGCTTAGACTATAAAAGTCAAGCCTGAGCCCAGCCCGGATGGTGGGCTTTCGGGTCGGGTTTGTCGGGCCATGCTGCCCAGGATCAGGTTTAGTTTCTTTCATGTACCACTGCTATAACCAACTGTTAGAGCAACTCCAACACGCGCGCCGACCCAAATGGACGACGCTTTTGTCCGTTTGGGTCGGTCGCCCGCCTGGTGTCCGCCCTGTTTAAGATTTGGGCCGGCAGTGCGCCCAATGCGCCGACCCATATGTGTCGGCTTGGCCGGCTGGCCGCCCTTTTTCACAAATAGCACAATTTTTTTATTATTTCACACATAACTTTTGCATTATTTCACAAGCAAATATATAGTCCACAACCAAATAAACAACATAGTTCAACCGAATAAAATAGCATAGTTTTACAAGCCGAATAAAAGTAAAATTGTTGGGCCAAAATTCTGCAGGCCGAATAGAAAAGATACATCTATTGGTTGCCAACATGAGCCCATATATGCTCAATCAAATCATTTGGCAGTTGCATGTGAGTTTCTCAATCACGCAAGTCATGATGAAATTGGGTGAACTGTTCAAACGTTGCCGCTCCTCCCATCCTCGGGCACAACATTTTCACACTGAAACTGAAATCCTTGATCATAGAGACGTTTCGGACGCTCATCTTCTACGATCATGTTGTGCATGATCACACAAGCAGTCGTCATCTCCCACAGTTTCTGCGTGCTCCAAGTATTAGCAGGACACCGAACGATGCACCATCGAGATTGCAAAACACCAAAGGCACGCTCGACGTCCTTCCTAGCACTCTCTTGCTCTTGGGCAAATCTTTTCCTCTTCTCTCCGACAGGGTTGGGGATTGTCTTCACAATGGTGGTCCACTGAGGATAGATACCGTCACCTAGATAGTATCCTTTGTCTTAGTTGTGGCCGTTGATAGTAAAGTTCACCGGTGGGTTGTTGCCTTCGCCAAGCCTAGCAAACACCGGCAAGTGCTGAAGCACTTTGGTACCATTGTGTGATCCGGCCATGCCAAAGAAAGAGTGCCAGATCCAGAGATCTTGAGACGCCACGACCTTAAGTATGACAGTGCAAGCCCTGACATGGCCCTTATACTGCCCTTGCCAAGCAGAAGGGCAGTTCTTCCACTCCTGGTGCATGCAGTCTATACTGCCAAGCATCCCTGGGAAGCCCCTGCTGGCATTCATCGCCAACAAGCGGGATGTATCTTCAGGAGTCGACTCTCTCAAATACCCGGGGCCAAACACAGCAATCACAGCCTTGCAGAACTTATACAGGGAGTCTAGGCATTTAGACTCGCTCATACGGACATACTCGTCAATGAGATCACCGGGTACTCCGTATGCAAGCATTCGGATGGCGGTAGTGCATTTTTTATAAGAGGAGAAACCAATCTTGCCAACGGCATCCTCTTTGCACTCGAAATAGTCATCATAGCCGAGCACCCCCTCTCTAATACGATTGAAAAGATGCCTACTCATACTGAAACGTTGGCAGAATTTCTGATGTTTGAACAATGGGTTTGTTGTGTCAAAGTAGTCCTTCCAAAGAAAGAAATGCCCGCTCTCTCGGTTGCGACTCAACGCCGGAAGATGCCACGTAATGGAGCCACGGAACAACGGGCGCTAGCTATTGACGTGGTGATGGCCCAACACGGCAGCCAAGATCTCCTCCTCGTCATCGGACGAGAAATCATCGGAGTCGCAAAGAAAATTGTGAAAAAAGAACTCGTCGGTGTAGTCCATTTTGTACCTTGGCAAACTGTCGAACAGTTTGCGGTCATCAACGAAGGAGACGGACGGCGAAGGGAGTCACGCCGCCCTCGGACCAGCAAGCTGCCCTGGGGGCGTCCGACGAGCGTGCTGGTGAGGATCTGGACGGGGCGACAAGGTGGCTTCTTGGTCGCTGTCACGGCTGTGTCGGGGGAGCGGGGGGG
>NC_057807.1:626483051-626499362 GCF_018294505.1 Triticum aestivum
GAAAAAAAAAAAAAAAAGAAGAAGCAGCTGACATCAATCGCAACCGCGCGAATCCGCATCTGGGTGCTCACTCCAGTCTCCAACGCGCGCGAGAGAGACACAATGCCAATCACCAGCCGAAATGAGCCCTTCCGGGCTCCCGCCGGACATGATATTTTTAATACGTAAATGTTTGCGTATCTTTACATTGATAAAGGGATTTAGAATACAATACGTGAAGTAAACAATACATGAAGTGAACATAAAAACGTGAACATAGAACCCGGAGCACAGGACAAGGCATGCTCGTCCGATCAAAGAAAACTAATCAGCAACACCATTAAGAGCATCTTCAATATAAATGATTCAAATGCACAAATAACTAACTTTTGCATCTCTTGCCCCAAAAACCCCTCTTCAATATGCAAAATAATTTACATCTCCCCTTTGCGAAGATATAAAATACAACATCTCGCCGTGCAAATTTGCACTCCGCCTACAAGAGATGTAAAAACGGCGGTCGCATGTCCATTGCCCAACTGTCTTCATTTGGCTTCCACGCGACAGCCGCCCGTCCGCCGCCCGCCGACGGCGATGACCCAGTAGCGTCCTCCGCCGCCACTGGTATGACCCACCTCGCCGCAGCCGCCGTCGGCGCGACCACGGTCCCCAATTTGGCCTCCGCCTCCATGCCGCCACCTCGGATTTGCCCCACCTCAGCCGGTCGCCGTTGTGCCGGAGCTGCCTGCGAAGAAGCAGCGGGCCGCCAAGCCATGCTGTGGAGGCGTGAAGCGGCAGATAGCGCGGAGGCGCAACCCGGTGGCGAACCAACCTCGGTCGGCCAAAATTTTGAACCCGGACACGGCTATGGCGGGCGATTGGCTGGCGCTGCCGGCCGTGGCTTCCTCCTCCGGCCAAAGAGGCCCTCATCCACCTCCACCGTCGCCCCTACGCCGTTCCTCCTCCTCTCTCCGCCTCGAATCGCCGCTGCTCTGCCGCCCCGATTCGCCCCTCTGACGCTCCGCTACCGCCGCCCCAAATCGCGCTGCGCCGCCGCCTCGATTCGCCCCTCCGACGCTCCGTTGCCGCTACCCCGAATCGCGCCGCGCCGCCGCCACCCACTAGTTTTTACATCTTCATTTTGCATCACCTATTGGAGCTGTACTTTTACATCTTCATTTTGCATCATCTGTCAGAGTTGACCCTTTTTTAAAGATGCAAAAAACATTTTTTTTAAATGTAAATTTTTACATCTTTTATTGGAGATGATCAAAGCCGCGAACTAAGACAGACCGAACACAGAACTAGCAAAATCACATGAGGGGTGCCAGCTTCGATCAGGGCGGAGTTGGCAGAGCGCTGAAGTCGCCCTGGCGGCGGCGCCGGCCTTAGAATATCCCCGGCGTCTGTCCCCAGACGAAACGATTCCCTTCCGTCGCACTCTCCGCCCGCTCGCGCCAGGCTCCAACGCGCACCGCGGCGGCACGACAGAGTAAATACTACAAGCGCCAATTAAGAGCAGGCAGAGCCGGAGAAGCCCGTACTGGAACCGAAGCTCTCGGCAGCTGTTGGTTGGCTCCGATGGCGAGCGACGGCGACGAGGCTCCCGCGGGGGTGGCCGGGAAGGTGACCTGCGCGGCGTGGATACGACGCCCGAGCGGCGGGCCGGCCGTGTCCAGCAGCCGCAGTCTCCTCGTGGTGTACGGCCGCGGCGCCACTCCCTCATCCCCGCCATTCCTCGACCTCCTCGCCTTCGACACCAGGGCGTGCGAGCTCGCCTCCGAGCCCCTGGTGAGCGAGCATCCCGTGCGCGCGCGCTCGGCGGGGTTTCGACGCCTGCTGCTTCCTCTGCTATACGGCCGTGTCTCTGACCGCGGGTTTAATGAACTTGCAGCTGAGGGTCGTGATGGGCGAGGAGGGAGCCGACGCGGACACGCCGCGCGCCATCGCCGTGCACCCCGCCGGCGACGAGTTCGTCTGCGCCACCGCCAAAGGCTGCAGGTGCGTACGTGCTCGTGGCTTCTCTTTCGTGTACAGGTCTAACTGATGGTGGCTTGTACATTTTCATCAGAGCTTTTTATTTTCTTTGACACTGTCAGGTTTAGAAATTGCTGAAATAAGCTTCCTATCTATATTTACAATTGCATCGCAAGTAACTTTACAATGTCAGTGTTACTAGATCCATTTCAAATGTACACTCTCTCATCATCTGGCTACTGTTTTTGTACAATGCTTTGTTCTGCTGCATGAATAAATACGTACCGAGAGAATAAATTTTATGACATTCTTCAGGCTTCAGGCTTCTGATAGCCGAAATGGAACCCTTTCCTTTTCTCCTCCTGTACATCAACTGCATTTCAGTTTCCCCTCTTTCATTCATATTCTCAAGTTCATCTGGATAAGACATTCATTCTACCACATTTGCAGGCTGTTCAAGCTGGTCTATGACGACTTCTGTATCAACCTTGTTTCGAGAGATTCCTCGGCACTCCAATCAGTTGGGCCTCAGCGATGTTTGGCATTCAGTACTGATGGTACTAAGTTTGCTATTGGTGGTGAGGTATCGATCAGGCCATCCTACCTTGCTTTTTTTTCTTTTTCATGCATTTACTGTATACAAATTATCATGTATGCTACTAGTTGTTTAATCTCTTTTGTTCAGGGTTATGTAGCTTTTTTCTGTAGGGAAAGTTATGTAACTTCAAGGGTAATTTATGACATGTTGTAATCCGCAAATTTGAGTTCTTAATTAAACTTTCCTATTTTTTCCACTAATACAGGATGGTCATCTAAGAATATTTCACTGGCCAAGCCTCATTGTGCTTTTGGATGAACCTAAAGCTCATAAATCCTTCAGGGACATGGACATCAGGTGAATGAAACTATGAAAGTAGACACGTTGTTTTTTAAAGAATGACCTTGCGTTAATTGACAAATGATTATTACCTAGTGGATCAATAGGATCTGACAAACTGTGCATACCAAAGCTGCTGGGTGTGTCTTGATAGTTTAGTACAAACTTTTGCAAAGGAGATCCTTGTTACTAATTAGGGCAATTAGCCAATTGTTATTTGTTCATTAAATTACAAAGTAATCTCTTTTTGGTAGCACATTTAATCCTGAAATGCCTCTTTCTCATGTAGCTTGGATTCAGCGTTTCTAGTATCAACTTCAACTGATGGTTCTGCAAGAATATGGAAGATTGATGAGGGAGCTCCACTCGTAAATTTGACTAGATCTTCGGTATAGTGTGCTAAAATCCATGTACTATTCGCTTTACAGTAACTTAAACTGAATTGGTTATTTGACTATACTGTTTACATTTCTTCCTGTAAATGCTTTACAGGATGAGAGGATTGAGTGTTGCCGCTTTTCTAGGGATGGGAAGAAACCTTTTCTGTTTTGCACACTTGTAAAAGGTATAATCACGTCGATAAAGTCAAGAAATGCAACACCAGACAGACTTAATTGAATTTTTATTGATGAAATAGGAAATGATATCGTGACTATGGTTTTGAACATAAGTAACTGGAAGAGAATTGGATACAAAAGACTCCTGCGAAAGCCCATTTCAACACTTTCAGTTAGCTTGGATGGGAAGTATCTCGCACTGTAAGTGGATGTGGTGGTGCATCTCATGTAAATACTGGCTGTGACAGTACTTCTATATTTAGCATTTCTAGGCATACCTGCATCGCCGAAGTCTGAGGTATTCAGAATAGTTTTTCCTTTTCCAGAATTCAAACAATTTCTGAATCGTCGTTTCTCACACTTCTCAGCTACAATCCATCTAGTTGTACATTTCAAAGGATGCAGTTGACTGAACATCATGTTGATTGGTCACCTCTGAAATAATCATTTTACTGGAAGAAACCACTTACTCCCTCTGTTCCTAAATATAAGACCTTTTAGAGATTCCAATATGGACTACATACATACGGAGTAAAATAAGTGAACCTACACATTAAAATATGTCTATATACATCCGTATGTAGTTCGTATTGAAATTTCTAAAAGGTCTTATACTTAGAAACGGAGGTGCTATTCTGCGTACATTTTGTAACAAAAAGAGCTTGTCCGCATGTCATACTACGTGTTCATCGTCCGACTTAAAGTGCTTGTCTAGATCTGCTGAGCCTTCCGCGTCGACGCGACATCCTTCTTTTGGCTGTGAAGTGGTACTGACATGGATACACTTTTCATCTTTATCTAGAGGAAGCCATGATGGCGACTGTTGTGTTGCCGATGTACAGAAGATGCAAGTTTCTCACTTGATCAAGAAGGTCCATCTTGGCTCCCCAATTTCCTCCATTGAATTTTGCCCTACTGAAAGGTAATTGTAACTACTGGTATTTCCTGTTACAAGAAGCGAGACAAACCTGAAATAATCACCGACTGTCTTCCTAAAGCACTGCCAAACAAGTGAAGTAGCAACTAGTTCAGTATTTGTTCATAGTGAAGTCAGAGTTTATTCAGCTATTCACTTGGAAGAATCATCGCTGGTTGATGGTCCAAGCTTGAATGAAAGAACTTAATGGCCTCCTGTTTGCTGATGTTGCAGGATTGTGATCTCCACCTCGCATCAATGGGGAGCAGAGATAACGAAGCTCGACGTCCCTGCCGACTGGAGAGGTACGTACATACATGTTGCTGTAGATGGCGTTCTTGTATGTTGCACATAAGTATTTACCAAGATTTTCCGGTGTATGCTTTCTGCATTGCAGTTTGGCAAATTTGGCTGGTATTCTTGAGCCTCTTTGCGACGTCGGCGATCCTGTTCTACACGATCTTCAAGCACACAAACCTGGTGTAACCCCATAGGTTGCGCATTTCGGAGCAACGATCCTCTAGTGTCTGAATTCTGATGATCAGAGTCCATGCCTAACATCCATAATGTTCCTTATCCTCTGTTTTTGTTGACACAATGTCTCGTCCTCATGAGCCCTTGCATTGTATGACCAAATGGTTTTGTGTCTGACATGATCATTGTTTTCCGGTATCGAACCCTAAGCAAGCACATTTTTGTACACCAAGTGCTGAATTCTGTACATCGTATACCATGTGCATCTTGTGCTGTACTCTTTGTGACTTCATTTCCACAAAAAACAGTATGCCCATGACAATTCCACAAAATCAGCACGTTGTGTTGCAGTCAGTAACGACGTTTTCAATATTTTAGAGTGTCTAGCCCACACCTAAATATCTAAAATATCTTATAATTTGTAACGGAGGGAGTACAGGCCTAACTAATGTATATATTTGTACTACCATATGGTGACATGGAGGAAGCAACGCTAGAGCTTCTCCAACAGGCACCCAAAAACTGCTCTGCGCGCTAAAATTCGGTTTTTTTTTGCGCCGGACAGCTCCAGCTGAAACTGTAAAATAGTGTGTGCGCAAGAAAGGGTTGGGCACGCACTAAAAAGCGTTATCACATGCTGCAAATTTGGGGCGCTGGATTTGCGCGCACTTCACAATTTGCACTGCGTATTTTTTGGTGCACGTTTTTGAGCATCTGGTAAACCAATGTCGGGTCCGGCGCGTTAAAAGTGCTACAGTAGCGCGTTGAAACTATTTTAGAGCGCGGAATTTTTGTGCACCTGTTGATACCAACCTGTGGTTTGATGGTTAGAGGGACTGTGGTATCCCTAGCCCACCAGGATTCAAATCCTGATACTCGCATTTATTTCTGGATTTATTTCAGGATTTTCGACGATACGCATTCAGTGCAGGAGACATTTCCGTCGACGACGAGGTGCCTAAGATGACTTCGTAAATTTCAAGACTCAGTCTTTCGAATGTGCTTATAGGGATAGGGTGTACGTGTGTGCGTTCATCGGGGTAAGTGTATGCACGTGTATATGAGCGCTTGTGTCTGTACTGTGTTAAAAAAAATGCTCTTAGCAAAAGCGAAAGGTTGTAGGAGTCCGAAAAATACTATCAACGACCCTTGACTACGAGTCCCAATGTCTTAAAGTATAGGGGCAATTGGTAGTAGTTGATATGTAGATCGAGATGCAAACTGCACGACAAGTTAGCTTTCTCACAGCTACATATGTCTTTTTTAAATTCTTCTGTCAGGCGGGATGCAAACTAGAATTTGGTATGGGCGTATGGCTGGTTGGCTATTATTAGCTGATGGACAGCGAGGAGCGAACTGCTCACTTGCAAATCATATCATGGAGGGGTGGTTGACCTTGAGTTTGATAGCACTAGCCACGCTACTGGCCCTTTGGTTTTTCAAGCTCTCCGGTGGTAAGAAGCAGCGGCTGCCTCCAGGGCCATGGAGACTCCCGATCATCGGCAGCCTCCACCACGTCGTCAGCGCCCTCCCGCACCGCACCATGACAGAGCTGTGTCGCCGGCACGGACCCATGATGTACCTGCAGCTAGGCGAGGTCCCCACTGTGGTGGTTTCCAGCGCCGAGGCGGTCGGGCAGATGATGAAGGCCAGCGACCTCCTGTTCGCGAACCGGCGGACCACCGTGATGCAGGACGTCGTCGGCTATGGTGGCATGGGCATCAGCTTCGCCCCCTACGGTGACCACTGGCGCCGAATGCGCAAGGTGTGCGCCACGGAGCTCCTCAGTTCTAAGCAGGTCAGGCGCATGGAGAGTGTCAGGTCTGAGGAGATGGGCAGCCTCCTCCGCTCCATGGCGGCATCACCTGGCGCCACCGTCAACGTCAGCCAGAAGGTGGCGGCGCTGAGCAACGACGTCGTGGCACGGGCGGTCTTCGGCGGCAAGTTCAGCCAGCAGCAGGATTACATCCACGCGTCTCACCGGGTCATGAACCTTCTGGGAGGCTTCTCCCTCGTGGACCTCTTTCCGTCCTCGAGGCTCGTGCGGTGGTTGAGCAGCGAGGAGCGCCGCATAAAGAGCAGCCTCGACCTCATGCAGCGCATCATCACCGACATCCTCGTCGAGCGCAAGGCTGTGCGAGCTGCCGGTAACGGCGACGAGGGGCTGCTAGACGTGCTGCTCACATGCCAGGAGGAGGACTCGCTGGAATCCCCTCTAACCACAGAGATGATAACCACCGTCTTGTTTGTGAGTATATATTTTCCTTTCTATTGCCATCTCATGCATGTGCTTGCTTAGGACTTATGACACATCTTAATTAAGAAATCTGTACGTCTGGACAGAATCATGCATCTGATCATGTCTACTAATATAAAGAAAAATTAGCGAGAGCGGCGTTTTGGAGGCCGACTTACACATGTAGCTCTGTTTATAATTATTATTTTTGCATTTTTGTGTTTCCAAAAATTCGAAAACAATCCTAGATGTAGCTAAAGTCGAGATCTACCCGTCTATAAATTGTCAAGTCAAAATTCGTAATTCTAGGCTACACAAAAATGGCAAATCTCGCAAAACATCGGTTTTTTTAGACTATACACTGTTCACCGATCCAGATCTGCAAATTGTCTTTTTTGCCCAGGCCCAAATCCGACGAATTTGTGATTGAATTTTTTCACAATGGTAAATCTTGATATTATCTGCACCAGAGAATATTTTTCGAATTGTTTAAACATATAAATGCAGATTCAATTTTTTTTAACCGAGCTACATGTAGCTAGCTCGGCCTCAGTTTTGACTTTCTGAAAGTTAGCATCATAGTTTGGTCCCTCACAAAACAAAAAGATACTCATGGTTGAAGTTTTTTCTAGATAAGTGTGCTGGATATCATTTCAAAAATCTAAATCAGTTAATATCATAGTTTAGAAAACTAGATCGGACCGTCGGGTTTTTAAGAGGCACCGGTCGAAAACAGAAAAACAGGAGAAAATCAGTATACCATGGCGAGGCACAATACCACTTGTGCTGACCTGGTTTTGTGATTATTTGAAGTATCAAGTAGTATGCACTATATATACATTATGCAGTAATTTTTTCTCCGGAAATTCCTTAAATTTTAGTTAAAAAGAACGGTTTTTGTCACCAACAAACGAGGTGGCCGGCGGTCCGACCGCCAAAATAGTGAATCATATCAGTCGCCTGATTGGTTAATAATACTATTTGTCTGGTACACATTTTTTGTACTTACCTGTACAGGAGGGCAGGGGGACTCTTCGGGTTCATAAAGTAGAAGTAATTGACCTGCCGTGTGTGCAAAATCCTAGAATGCTAGATCAATTATAAATCTCTGTCAACAAGGATGGAATTCACTATTTAAACTTTAATATTCAATACAAAACTAATAGCATTTCTTCGAAATAATGATTGTCTATGTCCAATCCAGGACATTTTTGGAGGCGCTACTGATACCACTTCAACCACTTTTGAGTGGGCTATGTCGGAACTCGTCAATCATCCAGTAGCCATGGCTAAGGCACAATTAGAGGCCCGTAAGGTACTAGGTCCAGGCCGAGCTATCATTGTCAGTAGCGATCTTGCAGAACTCCACTACATGCGGATGGTCATCAAAGAAACATTAAGATTGCATACACCTGTTCCTCTACTCAACCGCAAGAATGGAGAGGACTGCAAAATTATGGGTTATGATATGCTTAAAGGTACCAATATTTACATTAATGCCTTCGCAATTTCCAGGGATCCTCAATACTGGAACAATCCTGAAGAGTTTATTCCAGAGAGATTTGAAAACAATAACATGGATTATAACGGGTCATGCTTCGAATTCACTCCTTTCGGGTTCGGGCGACGCCTTTGTCCCGGGATAACATTCGCCTCATCAGTTTTAGAGATGGCATTGGCTAACTTTCTCTATCACTTTGACTGGATGCTTCCTGATGGGGTCATCTCGGAGTCGCTGGACATGTCCGAGAAATTTGGGTTAATTGTACGTAGAAGTTCTGACCTGCACCTCAGAGCTATTCCACACCTATGCTCGAAAGCTATGGAGATTTAAATCCACCATCCTATACTCGAGGAGGTCCTTTTTGTGTGGCGTTTTTACCTTTATGCCAACATTGGAATAAGAGAATTTCATGGAAAAATTGTTATACCACGCTATTGTTCATGTTACTATGGGCCAAGATCAATTAAGATGGTTGTTGCTGCATGGCAGTAGTTACTGTGTAGCACTAATTGATGCAATTATTTGTGATATTTGATTGTGCGTCTATTTTTAGTGTTCTGAAAGAATAAATGACGATGAGAACAACATGTGTTGACTTTTTTCGACAGTACTACATATGTAGCATGTGACATCAAACCTATGATATAGACACGTGTTCAAAAATGGTTACATTTTATTTGGGCTCCCCTTGTTTGAATCAAGAAGACCCACACAACCCAAGGACCAGGGCGGTCTTGGGGTTATCTCATCCAAAAGGATGAATATTGCCCTCTTATCCAAATGGTTATGGAGGATCACCTCGGGGAAGGGTGGATTGTGGCTAGATATTTTTCGCGTCAAATACCTGTGAGGCCAACCCTTGGCGTTTGCACAAAGATCTGGTGGATTATTCGGTTGATGCCGGTCCTACGCCTTGGCTCCTCCATTGAAGTGGTTTCGGCACTTCCACCCTTTTCTGGCTAGACCGGTGGTCCGGACCCCAGCCCTTCGTCATTCATTTCCAGATGCTCTACAATATTTGCGTGGATAAAAACATGACAGTGGCATCCGCCTTGCCCAACCTGCGGAATATCGCCTTCAGACAGACCTTTGGCCCCGCTGAGCAGGACCTATGGAAGGAGCTGGTGGCATGTGTTGCCCTTCACACCCCATCTCTGGAGGAAGACGTGGTTCACTGGAGTCTAGAACCTAGTGGACGTTTTTCTGCGAAATCTCTATACCAAGCGATTATGCCTACTCCGGGTCCGGTCGAGTTGAATCTTCTTTGGGAGATCAAACTACCATTGAAGATTAGGATCTTCTTATGGCAGTTGGTACGGGGCTGTCTTCCCTCAGGCACGGAGGTGCTAAAGCGGAACGGCCCGTCCGATGGAATGTGCCCTCTATGTGAGATTCCGGAGGAGTCCAACCATATATTCTTCGTATGTCTGGCTGCAAGGTTCCTATGGAGCTATTTACAGGAGGTTGTAGGTGGCGGATGGTGTCATGACAACCTGCCCGATATGTTTAGAGAGGTGCTCGGGTCCCACAATTCCGTTGTGCGACCGGCCCTCTAGGTTATCGTAGGTGCCCTATTGTGGATGCTTTGGAATGGCCGTGATAAGCTTGTGATTGAGCATGTCATTCCATTATGTGTGACTGATGCAGTGATCAAATAATGTGGTTTTCTACAGCTCTGGCAGCTGCTTAGCAGGCGCCACGTTCGGGACTCCATTGATCACTGGTGTGGGACCCAATCCAGGTAGTGACTTGGATGGGACACCCGGCTTTAGATGTTAGGTTTTGGTGCGATGTCTGTTTGGTATTAGGGCATCTCCAGCCGTTCGGCCCCCCAGGGCGCCTAAATAGAGCGGCCTGGGGGCGTGCCGGCGCTAGTTCGGCCCCTGCGGGCGACCTAGCTCCCAGTCGCGCCCCCACGCGCCGGCCCCAGGATGCGGGAAATTCAAACTTGGTCGTTCCCGCTCTCAAAAAACGCCGCAAATCCGGCGATCGGACGGACGTAGTCTGGCGTTACAAAAAACAGAGCGCCGCCGTGCAATGATTCACTCGGCGGGGTCAGCTCCAGGCGTTGGCGGAGTCGGCGTGCGCGGGGTCATCGGTGTCGGAGCTGCTTCGGCGCAGGGCTGCGTCGGCGCGGCTTCGGCACTGCTGAGCGGCGATGTAGAGGAGGTGTCATTCGGGCTTGACGTCCGTGCGGTCGTGGGCGTCGTCGGCGTTGCCGTCGGCAGCTCATTCAGGATGAGGCCGCGCTGCACCAGGTACCACGCCTTGAGCTTCTCGTCGTTGCTCTGGAGCATGTCCGCCCCGCTCATCAAAAAAGCCATGTCGGTGTTCCTCTTCTTCGCGGCGACGTTCGTCCGGAGCAGGTCGAGCTTGATGGCGTTGTTCTTCATTAGCGACGACCACCGCGTCTCGGTCTTCTCTTCGCGTAGGACGGCCCGGGCCTGGGCGTCAGCGAGGCAATGCTCGATGGACTCCTGTACTCGCGCGGTTGTCGTGTCGGCGCTTTTCCCCTTCTTTGCCACTTTGTGGCCGTCCGGCCGTCCCTCTGACGCGCCCGGAGTCGTCGCGTCTGGCTTGTATGTCTCCTTGGCCTTGTCGAGGGCACACCGGACTTCTGCCCACTTCTCGCACTTGTCAATGCGCTTGTAGACGTGGAGGTGCTTGAAGTCGGCGTCTTGGTTGTCGCCCCGATACATGGCGAACATACGCAGCAGCTGCGCGGAGGGGCAAACAGTTGGCTGGCGGCGGGCGTAGGGGACGAAGATATGCAGGCGAACGGCGTGCGTACCTGATCCTCAACGCTGGCGCCGCTCTCCGTTGGCTGGCGGCGTCACGTTTGGGTTGAACCCACCGTGCGCGTCGCCGTCGGCGTAGCCGGGCGATGATGAACCCCATGGAGATCCGGCGCCTTGCTGTCCCCAGGGCGCGTACTGGGCGTGGCTGACGACGGGGGGATTCATCCCCGCCTCGTCGACCGATGAGGAAGACGCCGCCGCGCGCGCCGCGTTGTCGCGGGCCTTCTTGGCTATGGCCCTGTTCCGCCTGTCGGCGGTGACTGCTTCGCGCCGCTGAACTTCCACCCTCCACTCGGCGTTCGACAGGCCCGGTGGCTTCGATGGCGGCGCCCTCGGCTTCCTCTGCTTCGGCTGGGCCACGGCGCCAGTCGCGGGTGCCGCCGCGCGCGGCATGGCGTACTTCTTCGGCGGCATCGTGTGCTTCTTCGCGGCGAGCGAGCGGGAGGGGGTTTGGCGGGAGAAAGGGAGAGAATGGCGGGAGGAAGGCGAGCGAGCGGGAGAGATGCGAAGGAAAAGCGTCGAGAAACGGCGGGAAAAGGCCCTCGGGTCGCTTTCAGGGCGGGCCCACGCGCCTTTTTCGTTTGTGCCGGCTCCCCAAGCGCCCCCTAGGGCGCCGGGTTCGGTCTGGGTCCGCCGGCACCAGTTTTGGCCCGAGCCGGCGAAATTTGGGTTTCTGGGGGCGCGACTGGGGCCTTTTTTTGGCGCCGGCGCGGCAAAATCGCCTGGGGAGGGCCTGTTGGGGGCGCGACTGGAGATGCCCTTAGGCTCGGACATTCGGCACACCTTCATCAAGGAGATAGGAGTAGCAACAGTGTTACCAAGATGGTGACTTCAGGCTTATTGATGTATCACTTTGTATGGTCTTTGTGAATAATTAATAATATAGCTGGATGCATCGTCCAGATGTAGAGACCAGGGTACATCCTCTTTTTCAAAAAAATATGTCAAACTAGCTATTTGATCTGCAGCACAGAGTGAGAGGAATGTTGCTTGAGAAGTTGGAATAAGCAATTGCAATCTTTCTTGTGTCGTGAAGATGATAGGCAGTTGCACTGTCGCCTCAGCTATCGTTTCTGTTTCTCTGGAGTACTAGGGATCGAATATATTCAGAGACCTGACCTCGCGGGCACATCACCTTTACCTGATGATCTGAGATGCCAATTGTGCCAAGCCTAAGTGTGAAGGTACCATTTGTCTGGTTTCCAATGCTACTTTTGCCGATACTGTAGAGTAACATCAGAGATTGTTGTACATTTTCTTACGCCCTTTTGTTCTATTTTTCCTTAAAAGTCAGGCTGATGGTTCTGTTGAAGTGATGGCAGTCTTGTTGTTACAAAATGCATGACAGAATCTGCAACATCAGCAACATCATGTTATGCGTGACCTGAGCAGTGACTCCTGCTGCTAGATGGTGGTGTCACGTAATGGCATGAGATTACTGGGGGAGGCGATAAATCTCGAAGGGTAAACGAAGAGCTGCCGGATTAGAGTAACCAGAATGTTTGGATTGTGGTGATGCTTGCACTGGTTCTACCTGTCAGTTTATATCATGAATGGAGTTGCTCTGACACTATGTGCTTTCGATTATTATAAGGTAATTAACGAATGGTTCAACTCACCACATGTTGCGGTTGTAATCCTTGGTCCAAGTTTGAGGATACTTTGAGCGCCTCAAGACAGTGGTTGGTCGATACACCGCGGCCATGTTAGGCATTAAAATGTACTGTACCAGATTATAAGCGAGAAAAAGAAGGTAGGTGTGCACTGAACCTCAGAATTATGCTGCATCAGTTGTCAGGAACTGGAACAAGTAAATTTTACCAAGAATTGTCGGTTTTTCATGTGGATTGTATATAGAGTTTGGGAGAGCTGACGTCGCCGGCACATCAGCTTTACCTCATGATTCGATGCCCAGTTTGCCAAGCCTGAAAGTGACATTTGTCTGAGCGAGCGAGATCTGTGTAGTGTGTGGTGATGCAGTCGGAGTCGGGTCACCAACGGCGGGGAGTGTGACCATTCGCCTCTCTGAGCAATCGGAGCGAGATCTGAGTGTCAGAGTCAGGAGACAGGGACCGTCCTGCTTTGACTGCTACTGCTGCTGCACTGGTGTTCTCTCTTTCTTGTCACTGCTGTTCCGTGTGTGGACACGGCGGACTAGTGAGCAGCATCGCACCAATACCTGTGTGTAGCATGACTGTGTGTAGCATGACTGCATGAGACTGAGAAAGAGAAGAGGATGAAGCAAATTGCTGCAGGGTGATGTACACCGTCAGTATCGATCTGCTCCATTGAACACAGATGGTACCTGCAAAACATTACACTGGCGGGGGAAGGAGGAGGTGTCTGCGCAAAGAGCTAGAGCGTGAGCGCGATAAGCAGCATTAGCAGTGAGCTTTCCAAATGCGCCACAGAAGATAGAGGGAATAATCAATTACGGAAGACTCGGGTGCTCGAGAAAAGATCCGTGGCATGAATAAAATTAGCAAAGCATGTAGTAGCTCTGTAGAAGAAGGGGCAGTGGAAGAATAAGTGTTGATCAGTTTAAAGACCTTCACTGCATCTATCGCAGTTGGGACAAACTTTGAATCATTTTCCTTTGAGATAATTCCATAATAGACAAGTTTTAGAATCATAAGTTAAGAGCCGATGATAAGCCTTACCACAGGCAAGCGAATGTAGTACAGATACATAATACGCCTACTACGACAAGAAAATTATTCAGAAAACCTATTGTGTTAGTATTATAAAGGAACTCTTCCATATTCTCTAAGAATTAGAAAAACTACAATATCCGCAAGACTCAACCTCAGTATTGATTAGCTAAAAGCTAGCACTGCAGATCAGATCATCCTGACAGGAGAAACACAAATCAATTCCCATAAAGCAGTATGGTCACAAAATCAGGAACTCTTGTCAGAAAAGAGAAACAGCCACGGTAAACGGAAATAATTCAAGCGTTTCGTTCTCCTAGTATGTAGGGTTTACGAGAGCTGATGCCGCCGGCACATCACCTTTACCTCATGGTCGATGTGACATGGCCAGTGTCAGTGTGCTAAGCCTAAGTCTGAACATAGCATTTGTCTGAGACAGGGACCGTCCTGCTTTGACTGCTACTGCTGCACTGCATCCATCGTCGGCTAGGCTATGCTCTTGTGATGGTGCTCTGAGGGAGCCAGGGAGGCCCCTCTTGCTTCTGTAGTTCGGTTCATTGTTCCATGGCATGGGTCGCTCTCGCCTCCTTGCGGCATTTCGCTTCGTGGATCATGGAACGGGATCGCCGGCCGGCACTGATGAGTGATGGCTCCTCTCCATCTCAAGGACACTCCTCACTAGCCCATGCCCATGCCCATACCGACGGCGGGCGGCCGCATCGCTTTCCCCTGGGCTCCTGCTGCGTTCGGCTCAGCTGCTGCGGACACGCCAGCTGGAGGGTGGTGAGAGAGACTGAGGTCGTTCTGACCCTGAGACGCCGGCCGTCGGCCAGAGCTGCTTCGCCCTGACTCCACAGATCAAATCAACGCGGCCGGGCCCTAGCGGTAGCTCGGCTGGAACCCTCCGGGAAGAAACAAGGGAGGGCATTCAACTCCGACTCCGTCCAGGCTGCATGCGCGGCCATGGACCACGGGCGGGGCTCGACTCAAGGTTGAGGAGGCGGAACGACGAAGCGGTGCTCGCCAAATCAAATCACGTCGCTTCTCTATTGTGTTTTCGTTTTCAATCAACATTGATCACCTTTAAATTAGTACTGGTAGACATTGTGTCGTGCCTCTAGATCGACAAGAGGTGAGGGGGCCTGTCATTTCAGCTGGTGACGCCTGCCTGCCAGCTTGATTTCATCTGTTGCTAGGTCGATCTGCGATTAGGCACTGCATCATGGGTGCGGCTAATCTTCACCCGGGCTCATCTGCACCCACGCTTAGAAAAAAATTCAAAAACAATACTAGAAAAATTCAAAAAAATTCAAACTTTTTTGTAGTGGTAGATAATTTGACGCGTGAGGTGTGCCCCGAAATTCAACTCATTTGAGCATCTAAGCAGCTCTCGGTAAAAAAGACAAAATCAGGGTCTGTAAAAATGTGTACTGTTCACGCACTGTTTTGACCCCGATTTATCTTTTTTGCCGAGAGCTGCTCAGATGTCCAAATAAGTTGAATTTTGGGGCGCACCTCACGCGTCAAATTATCTACCACCACAAAAAAGTTTGGAATTTTTTAAATTTTTCTAGTATTTTTTATGATTTTTTTGCTGAGAGAGAGCAGATGAGTTGGGGCACCATTTTGAGTTTCTCCTGCATCATGTCATGTGAGAGTGAGGCTGCACGCCGCCAAGATTTGTTCGCCATCAGCTGGAGAGACTAGTTCCATCCACAATCCGCGTGTATGTATACAATCTTCTCTTCTTTAGATCCCTCGTGGTCGTGCGGCGCCTCTCGGACACGCCCGAGCGCGTCCGACTAACAAGCCCGACCCACCATCGACCCCACGGCTGTCCCACAAATAAATCCATTGGGATCATCGCTCCGAAATCCTAGTTCACTCACTCTCCTCTCTCGCTCCATCCTCTCCTCTCGCCGCACCGATTCCAATCCAAACCGGCACAATATCGAGCTCCGGCAGCCGCTTCGATGACGAGCTGGATCCGGAGTATGAGCTTGCCCTACGCATCGCTGTTGAGTATATTGTGTACGTGTATATTTGTGTGTAGGGCCCATCTCCTGTTTCCTTTGTATAGTTGAGGTTGTGGCCCACCTATGTACTTATATATACGTGCCTGATGCACCAATCAATACATCGAGATTGCACAGCCCATATCTTGTCCTTCTACATGGTATCTATCGCAGCACGATCCTAACCCTAGCCGCCGCCGCCGCCGCGCCTCCACGCCGCCGTCACTAGCCGCCGCCGCCGCCACCCTTCTTCCGGTCGCCGCCGCCGCCGCTAGTCACCGCCACTTCTCCCACCACCTTACTCGTCGCCGCCGCCGCGGATCTCCG
>NC_057807.1:626499631-626500446 GCF_018294505.1 Triticum aestivum
ACCTCAACCCTCCTCTCCCACCCGCGCCGCACCCGCACCCCGTCTCCCTCCACCCGCGCCGAACGCCATGAGCTCCTCCTCGTCCACCGTTTCCAACCCGTTTGCCGGTCCCGATGTCACTCTCGTCCGCGACCTCAACATTCACGAGCGAGTTCCGGTCAAGCTTGATCACACCACCGCCTCCTACTCCGCTTGGAAGCGGTATTTTTCGCTTGTGTTCCGTGAGTACCTCCTGCACGGCCACGTGGACGGCACCGTGGACTCGGCGCTCATGATCAACGACGAGGAGTGGATGATCCTCGACGCCACCATCATCCGCTGGTTCTACCTCACCATCTCCAATGACCTCTTCCACACCGTGGTGAACGATGAGGACGACGCCTATGCGGTCTGGACCAAGCTCAACGGCCTCTTCACCGACAATCGGCTGCAACGCAAGGTCCTGCTCTATGGTGAGTTTAACGGGTGCCAGCAACTTGACTCATCCATTGATGATTTTTGCATGCGCCTCAAGAAGCTCCCCGATGAGCTCCGTGATCTCGGGGAAAAGATCGGCGACGAGCTCCTCATCAGCACCCTCTCCGGCGGCCTCAACGAGGACTTCGGGAACGCCGCCTCCAACCTCACCCTCATCCCGGAGCTCACCTTTGCCAAGGTGGTCGCGTACCTCAAGTTGGAGGAGCGCCGGATGCGGGTGGCGCGGACTCGCGCGACCCACACCGCCCTCGTCGTAGGCACCCGCGGGGGTTCGGCCCCGCCACCGCCATGCCCGGCGCCGCCACAGCCGGCGGCGCCCGTCTTCCTGCCCGCACCCT
>NC_057807.1:626500764-626504315 GCF_018294505.1 Triticum aestivum
GGCCGCAAGCAGGGGGGCGCAGGTGCTCAGGAAGGAGCGCCCCGCCAGCCGCAACAGGCCCCTCCGTCGGCTCCGTGGTACGCCGGCCAGAACCCATGGACCGGCGTTGTCCACGCCTACTCCATGCCGGTTCCTCGGGCCCCTGCCCCGGGCCTTTTCGGCACCCGGCCTTAGCTGCACCAGGCGTACTACGCCGCACCGCAGCCCTACGCGGCGCCCTACGGCCAGCAGTCGCCGCCCGGTGGCCGCCGCCACTGCCCCTGACGGCTGCGCCGCCTCTCCCGCCGGCACCGTGGGACCCGGCCCTCCTGACGGCTCTCCACAACGCTCCCTCCCCGTCCAGCTACACCGGCGGCGGCGACTGGTACATGGACAGTGGCGCCACCGCTCACATGGCGGCGTACCCCGGTAACCTCCACACCGCCCATCCTGTCCACACCTCCAACCGTATCACCGTCGGTGACGGCTTTTCCCTTCCCATCACCGATATTGGTCATACATATTTTCCGTCTAACTCCACTCCTATATCCATGTCTAATATTCTAGTTTCTCCTGAACTTATTAAAAATCTTGTTTCTGTTCGTTCTCTTACACGTGAAAATCCGGTTACCGTTGAATTTGACGAATGTGGTTTTTCTGTTAAGGACGCTCGCACGCGGATAGTGCTCCACCGATGTGACAGCCCCGATGAGCTCTACCTGGTTCACTCCGCCACCTCCACCACTTCCGCCGCCCCTGTCGCTCTCGCCACCGGAGTGGATCTTTGGCATGCTTGCTTGGGTCATCCTAATCCTGCCACCCTTCGCTACATACTTCGGAGTTTTTTTTTTCACGTGTAATAAGAACGAGGATCACTCGTGTCATGCATGTCGCCTCAGCAAACATGCTCATCTTCCGTTTAGACCTTCTTCTTTTGTAATACGGGCTTTCTTTATTATCTTGTCATACTTGACGATTTTTCGCATTATGTGTGGACCTTCCCGTTGCGCCGCAAGTCGGATGTTGCACCCACTCTCGCCGGTTTCTATTCTTATGTTCTCACGCAGTTTGGTCGTCCCATTCTTGCGTTGCAGACAGCCAACGGGAAGGAGTTTGACAACATCACTGTTCGTAACCTTCTCACCACACATGGCACGATTTTTCGTCTCACTTGCCCATACACCTCGCAGCAGAATGGTCGTGCTGAGCGCATCCTTCGCACTCTTAATGACTGCGTTAGGACTCTTCTCTTTCATGCCAATGTGCCGCCGCGCTTTTGGCCTGACGCTCTCGCCACCGCTTCTCTCCTCATCAACATCCGTCCATGTCATACTCGCGGGAACTTTGCACCTCATCATCTTCTTTTCGGTGCGCCCCCCTCTTATGATGGGCTTCGCATTTTCTGCTGCCTGTGCTACCCTAGCATCGCCGCCACTGCACCTCATAAGCTCGAACCCCGCTCCGTCGCCTGCATCTTTCTCGGCTACCCACCTAACACCAAGGGCTATCGCTGCTATGATCCCGTCTCCCATCGTGTTTTCACCTCCCGACACGTTTACTTTGATGAGATGGTGTTTCCGTTCCAGCAGCAGGTACCCCTCGTCGTCTCGTCACCACCGGCCACCGGCGGCCCTTCGACGACCTCGTCAGGTGGACGGTCCCGTCTGGCCCGTGGACCGCCTCCGGGCTTTGGCGGTCCCCGCGCCCTCCTGCCAGCGCCCGCCTCCTCGGCCTCCTCGGCCGGCTCTGACGGTACAGCCGGCGCCCCGCCTTCACCCGCCGCCCCCGACTCGGGCGTCGCGGGATCAGGCACTACAGGCTCGGCCGCCTCCTCCGCGGCCTCGACACCAGCCACCTCACCGGCCCTGACGCCGGCCCCCTCGCCGGCTCCGACGCCGGCTCCCTCACCGGCCCCGACGCCGGCCGCTTCGCCGGCCCCGACGCCGGCCGCCTCGCCGGTGGCTCTGGCGGCGCCGCCCGGCCCAGTCACCCGTGCTCGTACCGGCGTTCATCGTCCGAGCCTCCGGTACTCAAGCGACGAGTACGTCCTCGCCGCATCCGCCGCGGAGCCGTCGCTTGTTCCCGCATCCGCTCGCGCCGCCCTCCGTGATCCTCACTGGCTTGCGGCGATGCAGGAAGAGTTCAATGCTCTTCAACGGAACCGCACCTGGACCCTGGTTCCCCGGCCTTCTCGCGCCAACGTCATCACCGGCAAGTGGGTCTTTCGCCATAAGACCCGCTCGGATGGTACTCTCGAGCGTTACAAGGCTCGCTGGGTGGTCCGAGGTTTCCGCCAGTGAGCTGGAGTGGACTTCACTGAGACGTTTGCCCCGGTTGTCAAACCGGGCACGATCCGCACCGTCCTCCAGCTCGCCGTCTCTCGCGGCTGGCCTGTTCACCAGATGGATGTCTCCAACGCCTTCCTCCACGGCCATCTTGAGGAGCAGGTGTATTGTGAGCAACCCACCGGTTTCGTCGACGCCTCACTTCCCGGCCATGTGTGTCTGCTGTCCCGCTCTCTTTACGGGCTCAAGCAGGCACCCCGCGCTTGGTACCAGCGGATCGCCGGGTTTCTTCAGACATTGGGCTTCAACGTCACTCGCTCGGACGCCTCACTATTTGTCTACCGCCTCGGTGGCGCGACTGCATACTTGATGCTTTACGTCGATGACATTATCCTGACAGCCTCCTCCGCAGCCGTTCTTCAGCAGATTACTCTCCGGCTGCGTGACGAGTTTGCTATCAAGGACCTGGGTGCTCTACATTATTTCCTTGGCATCGAGGTCGTTCATCATCCGAATGGCTACTTTCTTCATCAGCAGAAGTATGCACATGAGCTTCTTGAGCGTGCTGGCATGCTCAACTGTCATCCCGTTGCTACTCCTGTTGACACGAAGGCCAAGGTCTCTGCTCTGGAGGGCTCGCCTGCGTCGGATGCTCCTTTCTACCCGTTTATTGTCGGTGCTCTACAGTACTTGACTCTCACCAGACCGGATCTTTAGTATGCTGTACAGCAGGTGTGTCTCCACATGCACGCCCCTCGTGACTCTCACTGGACTCTCGTGAAGCGGATCCTTCGCTACATCCGCGGCACGATGACCCTTGGGTTGACACTCACGGCGTCTACTTCTCTGGAGATGGTGGCCTACTCCGATGCTGACTGGGCTGGCTGCCCAGATACTCGTCGGTCCACCTCTGGCTACTGCGTCTACCTCGGTCCTTCCCTTGTCTCGTGGTCGTCCAAGCGACAACCCACGGTCTCGCGCTCTAGCGCGGAGGCTGAGTACCAAGCTGTGACCAACGCTGTCGCCGAGTGCACCTGGCTACGACAGTTACTTCAGGAGCTGCATCACGACGTCTCCCAGGCTACTGTTGTCTATTGTGACAACGTCTCTGCGGTGTACCTCTCCGCCAACCCCGTTCATCATCGCCGGACTAAACACATCGAGTTGGATATTCACTTTGTGCGCGAGCAGGTGGCTCTTGGACGTATGCGGGTTCTCCATGTGCCGACCGCTCAGCAGTTTGCCGATGTGATGACGAAGGGACTGCCGACCTCTACCTTTGAGGAC
>NC_057807.1:626504655-626518580 GCF_018294505.1 Triticum aestivum
ATATTGTGTACGTGTATATTTGTGTGTAGGGCCCACCTCCTGTTTCCTTTGTATAGTTGGTTGTGGCCCACCTATGTACTTATATATACGTGCCTGGTGCACCGATCAATACATCGAGATTGCACAGCCCATATCTTGTCCTTCTACAATCGCCTTGGAGCGGTCCAAGGTGGAGACCGGGGGCAGCTCCGGACCTGTAGCCTCGCCGCAGCCGCAGCTTCCCTGTCGGCGCAACTCGGAAACCAGTGCTGTCCCTTCCCAGTCCGAGGGCAGCTCCGGACCTGCAGCTTCACCGCAGCTGCAACTTCCCTGTCGGCGCAGCTCGGACACCGGTGCTGGCCCTTCCCAGTCTGGGGGCAGCTCCGACAGACAGCCTGCGCAATCCGTGCATCCCTACACCGTCCACTGGCCCCGTCGGTTGCTGCTCCCCCTCGTGGGCAGCGGTGGTTTCTTGTGCCCGTCCCGTCGGCCCGGACGCGCATGCCTGAGTTAGAGTCGTGCGCCGCCGGCCGCGGGAGGCAGCGGGCAAGGGAGAGGGACGCTGCAGAGAACTCTTTCCGCCGCTGTCGTGGGTTACCGATGGAGCCCAACGAGGACGAGCAACTCCTCGTGTAGGCCTACAGCCGGTCGCTTACGATGGTGGAGACGAATGCTCGGCGGGCTCCGCCAGAAGAACGCGAATGCTCTTCGGCTTGCCATCGAGCAGTCCGAGCGGGAGGCGAAGGAGAATGTGACGGAGGAGGCTCGGCTGGCCAAGCTCAAGCGCCAGCAGGACCGGGCCGTCCAGCGCATCAAGGGCCTCGTCATCGTCTCCTCCTCCTCGTCCGATAACCACGGCTCCTCGTTCGACGAATCAGACGATCCTCCACCAGCCGCTGACGGCCACAGGTACGTCGACGATCAGAAGGGAAAAGGGGCGGCCCGGAAGTGGTGAAGTTTAATTTGATTTCAAGTTTTAGATGTAGTATAAAGCTATCCGTCGTTTATGTGAACTTTGATGGACCTTTGAACAGCCGTTCATAATTTTTTGGTGAACTATTGTGCTATTCTACGTCCGGTCAGCTGACCTATATAGTTCGATCGATGTTGCACGATTTAGTGTGGATATAAGGGTTTGGATATGAGATACAAAGACGCGGACGGCGCGATTTAAGAATTGTTCGTGGACACGTCTGTGTTTGAGAGGCCGGATTTGCAGGTCCAGCTGTAGATGCTCTTATAGTCGCTAGCGACGATGCTCTCGTACCTGAGAGCGACATGCAGCCATCTATTCTCTATCGGTTTCAGCAAGATTTTCTTCAGCCCACATTTCAATCACTTTTTTCTTTCCTTTATTTATGGTTGGACTTGACGACTCCTTCGCAGTGCTAAAGTGCGCACGAAAATGGATGTCCAAGACGAACACACCTACAAAAAGAATGAGATATCATGATCATACATTGAACTAGCTAGCCATCTATCTGAACTTTGGATGACAAGTACACGCACGAAGAATCTCAAGATGGATGGACCCAAACCTGACTATGTGCTGTGTGGTGTGTGCGATGGGACTCGAAGATCAGGAGAGATTGGTCGAGGTCACGTCTCAGGTCGACCTCCCCTGCCAATAAGACGAAACGCACGACAGAAAGTCCACGACTTAGCTCTCCTGCCTTAAATGACTCGAGTCACTGGATGCCATGCGCCGGAAGAATACGGATGAGGGCAACCAAACGGGACAAATCAAATGATGCATGCGCGTCCATTTGAGATAAGTCTCAGGCTCTCAGCTGGTTATATATAGTTTCTTTCGTCTTTCTTCTTCGTAGAAATTTGTTCTTTGGAGCCTAGTTATTAGGTCAGCTCATAGATTTTCTCTCTTCTTTCCTTTCCTCTAGAAGCTGTGATGAGTGCCTTGACTCTTGATGGTGACAATGGCAAGCAACTTGGCAATACGCAGTGTCATATTAGCTTTCATCTATGTCGTGGATCCATGCACGCATATATTCGAATGTGTACGTAATTCTAAGGTTAGCTCTTGGGTCCATTCCGGTTGGACTTGGTGCACATTGCTTTCTCCAGTCGCATGCAATGTACCTCATGTGTGAATTTGGATTTGGAGTTTAGATAGGGTATCTTGTCGTTTGAGTGCAATTCCTCCCTATTCGCTCAATTTTTTTTTTCGAAGAAACGGAATTCGCTCAATTATACCACTACACCGCGGCCAAGTTAAGAACCGGATCCATCTATTAAGGGCTACCTTTTTCTCCGCCGTCGACCAAATTCAAGGCACATGCGCACGACATCATCACCTAGTGAGATGCTTGGGCAGTTGGGCTATATATGCATGCATGTCCATCTGAGAGTGAGTTTGAGGTTGTAGTTTCTTTCGTCTTTCTTCTGCCTGAGAATATCTTGTTTGTTCTAGACTAGTTAGGCCAGCCACCAACAAATAATATATGTGCGCAGAATATCCCACAAAGCTATCTTTATCGAATTCTCGTACTCTTACGCAAGAATGTGTGTTCTGCGTGGATAGCTGCTGGAGTGGATACCTATGAACATGTGCCACATTTCTACCTCCTTTCCGCCACAACTTGCGTGGAAACTTATGACTTGGAGGCTGTTTGGATGACGCCCCAGGACGCCCTGCCAATTCGTGGGCAAAGCCAAAATTTTGGCGCAGCTTTCAGCCGCCCGCGACCCTGCCAACTTTGACGAGAAAATGAACTGGGAAAGCCCCCCACGGCCTGGGCGAGCCAACTATTTGGTGGCCATCCAAAGGAGCGCCAGCACTTGGTCAACTACCAAATTTTTGGCTTGGCAGCTCCAGGCTCCAATCCAAACAGCCCCTTGCACTCAAAGATTGTTCCTTTCTTTGTCCCAACGATCTTCATGCAATCTCTCGTGGCGTGAGTCTTCTCTCGGGACACGGTGGCGCATTGACTCGGGAGTCAAACGACGAACAAGCTTGCGCGCAAAGTGCGCAAACAGGAGCTCAGATGAGTGCTTCGATGGCGACACCGGCAAACAACTGGTGGTGATATAACAGTGTCATAGTTTTTTTTTCGGGGATATACAGTGTCATAGTTAGGCCAGACCCCAGTAAAAAAATATGTGTACATGGAATAATACCCCAGGACGATGCCATTTTTATCGAATTCTCGTGCCCCAAGCAGGTGTATTCTACGTGGCTGCTGGAGTGGATACATATGAACATGTACTACTTCTTTTACCTCCTTTCCACCCCAAGTCCCCAACTTGCGTGGAAGCTTATGGCTTGCACTCAAAGATTATTCCGTTCCTTTGTCCCAACGATCTTCATGCTATTCCTAGTGTCGTCGACATCCACTCCTCATGTTTGGTTAGGCACGCCATGCATGCGTGCATCGGTGCATGCATGGATGAGTTTTCTCTGCCGCATCGACTCGGCAGTCAAACGACGGATAAGGGTGCGCATCCTTGCGCGTAAGGTGTTTAAACAGGAGCTGCGTCAAGTCTTCTGACTGCGACACGGAAGCAACCTGGCGGCAGTGTCAAAATTTCACGCAAGCAACCACTATAGATATTTTCATATATACTCCCTCCGTTCCATATTACTTGTCGCTGTTATACTAAATCAGGAACGAGTAATATGGAACGGAGGGAGTAGCAACTTTGCAAACAAAAAGTATTGCTACTCAATTTACAAAAGGAACGCACACTATATCTTCTAGTATGTTGATAAAGCTCTTTTTGACTTAATCATCATCCAGATGTGACGACTCAATCATCATCCAGATGTGACACGTAGGAACACCCACCTCCTCTCAAAAAAGTGAAATGGATCCCGAGTTATATTGTCTACTATGTTCATAAATCCCTTTGACTCAATCATCATCCAGATGTGACATATGGGAAACAAGCACCTTCTCTCGAAAAAGCAGGATATATCCCGAGCTATATGGAGCCCTTTTATAAAAAAGTTTATCTAAATATTATTTTGGGAACAAGAATAATCATGAAAAAATTGTACATGTAGTGCTACTTATAGATGTGTAGTATGTGTGTATGACTTTTCATCAATGTATATATGTTTTTGCCTATGGTGTACACAGGAAATTGTATGTTTACTTTATTCACATCAAATTCTGCCTTAGAACAACAGTAGCAGCTCGAGACGGTGTTTTCTTTTAGAAAAGAAGGATGACCCCCGGCCTCTGCGTCTGATCGATGCATACGGCCATTTTATTAATTATTCTCATAAGACCTTACAAAGTCATACAACAGCAAGACTAAAGCCACCGTCTAAGCAACAGTTGTCGCTACACCTATCCAATTGATGAAGGGGCGCAGATAGTCTGGGCCTAATACCAAACAGACATTGCAGCCAAACCTAAACATCTAAGACCTGAGGTCCCAACCAGGACGCCTGTCGGGTATGGGGCACCTACCAGTCCGGCGCACTCCTCAACCGGGACACCTGCTGGGTATGAGGCCGCCGCAGCCACCTGCCACCAATCCATCTTCAGAGTTGTACTGTTGCATGTACCTGTCAGGTCTCTCTGCCATAGACGCCACCACGACGCCCCACAGTGTCGTCCTCCTGCGCGAGTCCATCCTCCCACAATGAACTCTGAATCTGCACTGCGCCATGCCGTTAAGATCCGTCGCCATCAGTGTGTAGGATGAAGCACCGCCCCACCAAAGAATCCGTCCTCTGGTCCCTCGATCACGTGTGTACCTCCAAGAATGACGCCCCCAAGGGAGGAGCGATGCCAGAGCGCCGCCGTCATCCGATAATCCGATCTAGGGTTTCCCCCAGAGGTAGCAAAGAGTAGCCTTGAACTTCTTCACGGCGATGCCTTCAAGAAGGGAAGACGCAGATAGCGCCGTCACCGCCGGCCTTAGCAGACGCCGAAGGCATGTTTTCACCCAGATTAGTTCGAAGGGATCCAACTCTTGTGCACGGGCCGCTGTCACCACCAGCACCACCAGGCAGAACCCTGGAGCACCGGCAGATCAGCGAGCCGCCGGCACCACCGCATCCAAATCGCCGGCCACGCCGGGCCGCCGCCATCCCCCGCGCCATCCGGGTCAGAGACGGAGCCGCCGACCGCGCACAGGGACCAGCCGCCTGCACACGCCGGAGCACCACCGAGATCCCAACGCCCGCCACCGCTTGCCGAGGGCCGCCACCGCGCGCCCCGAGCGGACTCCCACGCACACCAGGAGAAACTGTCGTCGCCCCCAAGCCCGTGTCGGCGCGCCCCGCCTCCAGCGCACCGCCAACCACCGCCGCGATCCGCCCGCGCCAGCTGATCCAGCGAGCCATGGGAGAAGAGATCCCGCCGCCGCCGATGCCGACCGGCTTTGTCCGGCAACGGCGAGGAGGAGATGTCGGGGGAGGGACGAGGACGCGGCGGTGCTAGGGTTCCCCCGGTCGCCGCGCAGAGGCAACACGGGAGGAGTCGGTGTAGGCTTGATGAAACGACATTGGTGCATGAAGGGCGAGGCGTGACACTGAAATAGAGGTAGGTAGTGTAGCAAGTGGTCGTGCAGGTTGTCGGAGACCAGCGGTCGGTCGGTGCATGCCGAGGATGAGAGTCGGTTATGGTTTCGACGACTTAGAAATTTGCACAAGATTGAGGATGAAAGGAATGAGAGTGAATGTAAGGTCTCTATAAGGTGGGAGCTCAAAGGACGTGGATTTGTGGAACAAGGTTCCACGCGCACCCATTATGAGTAGAAAATTCAAAAGAAAAAATACTAGGAAAAAACAGTTCTGATTTTAATTTTTTTTGTAATATACATGGTCGACTGTTATACTCGTGTATGAAGTTTCACCAAGAAATGACATCCGTGGTATTATGAGAAATGACAAGATCAAGGCTATATTTGAAAACACTTTTTATGAAACAGTAAGGGCAATCTCCATTGCATAGCCGCTTATGTAGGCGTTTAAGGATTAAAAGCAAAAAAAAATGTCTAGCGTTTGTATAAGAGCCTCGACCTCCAACGCTCAAAAGCTAAACATCCCACGTCAAATCAACTGATGGTGCACTGGAGCGCCCGCTGCCAACTCTGGCAGCGCTGGCTGGAAGGCGCCAGGAAATATTCTCCGGATTAGCAAAACGGCCAGGATTTAGATCCTTAGCGCCTGTCCTTAGCACCGCATTGTAGATGCCCTAAGGTTGGATTGTATTTCCTTCAGGGGCGGATTCAGATTGGAAATTACCCGGTGTCCACATAGAAGAATGTATGCCTACATGTCAAATAATTCAATGATCTACACACTAAATCAATGGATTACATTAAGCAAGTTCAAATTGGACCCGGTGCCGGTGACACCGGCTAGCTCTACATAGCTACGCCCCTGATTTCCTTCACTAGGAAATGCCGGTTGTCATTCATTCATGAAACTTCACACAGAGTAAAATGGTCGGTTATGTTGATCCATCAAAATTTCAGAATTTTTAGATTTCTCCTAGGTTTTTTTTCAAATTTAATATTCCCGTGGGTTTGCACGGAACCATCTTCACCTTGTATTTTAGGAGCTGAAATTGTCTCATAAAAGCTACAACGGGATATCACATGACCACTTATGAACTGGCAATGTGCACACTAATGACTGTGCAAATTAGTGGACCGAAGAAACCATAATTTTCTAGAGTTAGAATAAACCATAATTAGTTCATTTTAAATATAGTTTAAACAGTTGAAATCAAAGAGACAAATAAGTACGCCATTTAACAAAAGAGAAAAGTATTTTTTTGGTCCCTCAAATTTCCCAAAAGTATAGACTTGGCCCCTTGAGATTTTTTGATAGACATTTGATCCTTCAAATATCAAAACCGGGTAATTTTCGCCCAAAACTAGATTTTGACCATGTTGACCAGGTTTGACCACCATGTAATTTGTGCTGCATGAACATTAACTTTTAAGAATAATAGCAAACAATTTTTAAAAATATGAAATTGTTTGGCATCCAATATACTAGGATGCTCAAGGTGCGCGCAAATTTTCATGGTGTTTGGACACTCAACGAGCTCATGAAAAAAAAACAACTCTAAATATGCACTAGGTGAACAATAAATTCAAATAAATAGCAAAAAGATTTAAAAAAACTGAAATTTGTGGGAATCAATGCTTCGGTGTGTTAGGTGCGTGCAAACTTTTGTGGTCAAATGATATCCAAGGAGCTCTTGACAAAAAAAATTGTTATTTTTTGTGAGCCAAAATTTGTTTTTTATTCATGAGCTCCACAAATATCCAAATTTAAAGGAATATGCACACGCCTTGTTCACCCAAGCATCTGGCATGCCAAAATATTTCAGAGTCTTTCTAGAAAAATCATTCTTTTAGTTTACTTTTCACCAAGCATAGATTACGTGGCAGTCAAACCGGGTCAATGTGATCAAACTCTGGCTTTGGACGAAACTTACCTGGTTTTGAGGCTTGAAGGACCAAATTCTACCAAAAAAATTGGGACCAAGTTTATAGTTTTTGGGAAACTTGAGGGATCAAAAACATATTTTTCTTTTAACAAAAAACAAAAGATAGAGCATATCCAATGCACGTGCTCCCTATTGCAATAAACACTTTCTCCTTCCTATGACCCAACATCTTTATTCACAAAAACAGTTTGTTAAACAGTTGAAATATGAATCTTATTGGGAGAGGGAAGGTGGGGCTTTGGATGATCATATTAGTGCTTGCTGGAATAGAGATTCTAATATTAATGATCTTGGTGATGTTGCGAATAAGCTAGACAAACTAATGAAATCTCTTCATGGGTGGGGTCGCGTTCATATTGGGTATCTGCCAAAGAAACTGGAGTGGGCTCGTAAAAGACTAAAAATATTGTTTAGCAGGAATGATCATTCTGCGGGTTTGGAAAGGAAGAAAATACTTGCAGAGATGGATGGACTTCTTATAAAGGAAGAAATGCTTTGGAAGCAAAGATCTCGGTTGGACAAGATAAGAGGAGGAGACTGTAATACTAATTATTTTCAGAGGAAGGCTTCCTGGAGATCAAAGAAAAATCATATTTCTGCTCTAAGGAAGGAGGATGGGTGCCTCACGGAAAATTTGGAGGAGATGAAAGGTATCACTAACTCATTCTTTAAACAACTTTACTCATGTGATGATTCAGTTGACCCGTCCCATATTATTTCGCTGGTCAATCCCCTTGTCTCTGATGATATGAACAAGGAGCTATGCAAACCTTTTACGGATCAAGAGATTAGTGATGCGCTTTTCCAAATGGGGCCGTTAAAGGCTCCGGGGCCGGATGGTTTTCCTGCAAGGTTTTTCCAGCGGAATTGGGGTTTGATCAAGGACGATATTATTAAGGCTGTCCAACAGTTTTTTATTTCTGGAGTTATGCCTGAGGGGATTAATAACACAACTATTGTTCTCATCCCGAAAATTAAGAACCCTCAATCTATTAAGGATTTCAGGCCGATCAGTTTGTGCAATGTATCTACAAGATTATTTCCAAATGCCTTGTTAACAGACTGAGGCCGCTCCTTAATGGTATGATTTCCCCTACTCAAAGTGCGTTTATTCCAGGAAGATTAATTTCTGACAATGCTCTCATAGCCTTTGAATGTATGCATTCGTTGAGTACGCTTAAAGATTTAAGAGGGGAATTTTGTGCGTATAAGTTGGATTTGGCGAAAGCTTATGATCGTGTAGACTGGCATTTCTTGCAATGTATGATGGGGGCTTTGGGTTTTGCACCGAGGTGGATAAATTGGATTATGTCGTGTGTTACAACGGTGAAATTTGACGTCCGCTTCAATGGACAGTTGCTGGAGTCTTTTTCACCTTCTAGGGGACTTAGGCAGGGGGACCCTTTATCTGCGTACTTGTTTCTTTTTGTTGCTGAGGCACTTTCTTTGCTGCTTAATGATGCTTCAGCCAGACGATCTCTTCAGGAGTTTCATTTGAATAGACATGCTCCAGGTATTTCCCACTTGTTGTTTGCGGACGACAGTATGTTATTTTTCAAAGGCTCCATTGATCAAGCAATTGTCATTAAAAATATTTTGACAAAGTACGAGAAAGGGACTGGGCAGTTATTAAGTCCTGATAAATGTTCCATGATGTTTGGAAAAAAGTGCAGTTTGGAGAATCAAGTGGCTATTATGGTAATTTTAAAGATTACGGTCGAGGGGTTCGAAGATAAATATCTTGGACTTCCGGTTCCTGAGGGAAGAATGAAAGCTGGTAAGTTTCAGTCTACTAAAGATAAGGTTTTGAAAAGGCTCTCTGACTGGATAGAGAAATACGCTTCGTGTGGGGTGAAAGAAGACTTAATAAAATCAGTTATTCAAGCTCTACCTGTGTATGCTATGGGTATTTTTAAGTTCCCGGCTTCCCTTTGTGAGGAGTTAACACAGATTATCAGGAATTTTTGGTGGGGAGATGAGGAAGATCGAAGAAAAACACATTGGTTAGCTTGGGACAAATTGACTAGGTCTAAAGGTAAGGGAGGTATGGGATTCCGGGATCTCAGATTATTTAACCAAGCCCTCTTAGCCAAACAAGCGTGGAGGTTATTGGTTCATCCGGATTCGTTGTGTGCTAAGCTGATGAAGGCAAAGTATTACCCTCACGGACATATTCTTGATACAGTGTTTCCTCAGTCTGCGTCAGTGACTTGGCAGGGTATTATGCATGGTCTGGAATTGCTTAAGAATGGTGTCATTTGGCGGGTGGGAGATGGATCTAGCATTAATATTTGGAGGGATAATTGGTTACCCAGGAACACTGGACTTAAAATTTCAGCTAAAAGGCACAATACTAGATTGAAGTGGGTCTCTGATTTGTTCTTGAGTGGGAGAAAGGCATGGGATGAAAATTTGATCAAGTATCTTTTCTATCCCCATGATGCAGAGGAGGTTCTTAAGATTCGTATTCATGCTTATGGGGATGGGGATTTTATTGCGTGGCACTATGAGAATAACGGTATATTTTCCGTTAAAAGTGCGTACAATTTAGCACTTAAGTTGAAGGATAGTCAAGATAAATTGGGTCAATCTAGTGGTGATCCATGCGGAGAAAGAAGACTCTGGAATTTAATTTGGAAGGCTAATATCCCTCAGAAGATAAGAATTTTTGCTTGGAGGGCCGCGACCGATAGCTTGGCGGTCCAGACCAATAGAGTTAAGCACCATCAGATTACTTCAGGTATGTGCTCTATTTGTGGAGTAGAAGAGGAAAGCACGTTTCGTGCCCTAGTTATCTGTCCTAAGGCTCGTGCACTGCGACTAGCCTTGAGAGAATCGTGGAATATTCCTGATGAAGAGTGGTTCAAATTCTCGGGACCAGATTGGCTATTGATTTTGTTGGATCTTTTGAGCTTGCAACAGAGAGGGCAACTTTTATTTCTGTTCTAGCGAGCATGGCACCTGAGAAATGATTTAATTTTTGGAAAAGGGAAGGAATCCATTGCTGCATCTGCAATTTTTGTGGTAAACTATTGGTCTTCTTTTACGTCAGGTCACAACTCTGTTGAGGTAGTTACTAGTAACAAAGGTAAAGGGAAAGTGGGAGGTGCTACACCAGGTTTCGCAACATCACAAGAACAGGTGGGATGGAAGCCTCCACCAGATGATTATATCAAGATCAATGTTGATGACAGCTATGTGGAGAGTATTAGTGCGGCCGATGTGGGGGTGGTTGTTAGGAACTCATCTGGTGAAGTTATTATTTCTTCCTGGGACTTTCTAGGTCAGTGTTGCAGCGTGAACGAAGCTGAGCTACGTGCTTGTCTGGCAGGCCTTTATATAGGTATTACTCTTCACCAATCCATTATTTTGAAGATTGATTGTGCTTTTGTCCGTTTTTTCCTTGCAAATGAGAATCTTGACAGGTCTCTGCTCGTTGATCTGAAGAAAGAAGCCTTGAGTATATTGACGATGCTCAAGAATTTTAAATTGTGAAAATTAATCGGCAGGCCAATAAGGTGGCCCACGAAATTGCGAAGTTTAGCTTTATAAATAAATCTGATGAGATTCTTCTTAATAGTGTTCCGCCCTGCGTGGCGAATTTTGTAATGAATGATTGTAATAACATCATTAATTAATTAAATAATATAGGGGTTTTTTTTTCAAAAAAAAACATCTTTATTCACAAGTGCATCGTGCATGCACACGCGCGCACATGCATGCAAAAATCACTGTAGGGTCGAGTTGGCGTCGACCGTTAGGACAAAAGGAATATACCATAACTACTAAATTAACATTTCTTCGTTGTTACTTACTACCCCGCAAAACAAAACACTTCTTCGTTGCATCGGTCTGCTCCAACTCTATCCCATAACACGGCCGGCGCTCACATTATAGTATTAACTTAGACAGTATAGCCAGCTGTCAGGATTAGCAAATCCCGTGACAGCACTAGCTGGTGCATAATACACAGTTGTTTACTCTGCTCTATTTAGCAATGTGTTTGACCTATGGGGTACGTTGAGATTTTACTGGCGGAGTGTGCGTGCACAACACAAGGTCACAAGTTGCGTTAAATTTCCTCGGGAATAAAAATATTGCAGTATAATATTAGTACACTGCGAGAAACTAGAATGCTTGGTTGTTGCATGCAACTGGTAGTTGAGAGAAACGAATCGTACTAGTATTCGTGATGTTTAGTGGAGTAGGCTGTGTTGCTTCAAGAACAGGGTAGGCTTTGTTGCTTCAAGAACAGGGCACCCTTGCATTCAATCATTCATTCATTGAACTAGGACATATAAGTGATTTGTACGGTTATTTTCTTGAAGCTTTGACAAGTTTTTTTAGGTAGATACGACTTGTCTGTTCATGTAGTCAAACAAAAATTCAGGAAAGGCCTTAGAGAAAAACCATTTTTAGAACATGCCCCTGGAAGCCCCTACATACCACAACTTCGAAATTCTCCGCCACCTCACCGAAACAACGCCAAAGAAGAGGACGAACATCCACAGTACCGGTGCCGGTGGATGAAGGGGGAATCCGAACCGCCTCTTCTGTTAGGGAAGTAAAAGCGAAAGCGCAACTGTCCTTGCCATGTGGCGTTAAGTGTTAAGACTGCGTGGGAAAGATTTTTATAGACTCCTGCTACACGCAAAATGATTTTCATACAATTTACATACAACAGTGTACAACAGCCATCAACTGTGTTTGTTGTAGGGCTAAGATAAAATCGTGCGTAATTTCATTGGATGCAAAGCAATTACGATTTTTATATGTGTATGCTCGACAGCTTTAGGTAATAGATCGTGAAACTATTTTTGTTTTATTTTGAAAAGGAGGAATTGAAAAATATCTGCATGAAATATTGTATTTGTTATTTTTTGGTATATTTGTATGTGGATGGACAGAATACCTTGGTGACGTGGATGATTAGAACATATGAAAAAGTTCTGCGAGTATATCCTCCAGCTGGCTTGATCCTACTTATGCCTTCTTCTTGTGAGTGTGGAAAATACTTGACATCATTTATTCATCTTGACACGAAACCTAAACACCATTTATGTACAGCGTGCTGCCTCGGGTGCTCTTTCAGTGACATTAATATCCAGGTAAACTATATTGTGCATAGTGGTAGACTGATAGCTGCTTTTTGTGCTCACTAATTAGAGTCAGTATACTCACCACAGGAAACCATCTCTATCTGTAACCGCCTCGTCGGTCTCTTCCTACCACGTCACCGAGGACCTGTAATCATGTTTCCTTTTTTCATTGAGGGACGGAAAAGTTGTAACCAAAGAGGCATGCGGAGAAAAGGAAAATGTGACGCTTCCTTTATGCAAGAGGCAGCAATGCGAAATTGTGAACCATCTCAACTAAAAAGGAGAGTGTCGTGAGGAGAAAAGTGTTGTCAAACGCGAAAGTACCTTTTTATACCTGGGCTCAAATGCTGCTGGTGAACAGTAAAGTTATAAAAAATCAAAAAAAACTGATTTTTTTTTGTTGCATACTTTAAGAAATGTTTGTTGTGCATGCAAAAAAAAAATCACGAAATCACATTGGTGGAAGTCGTGACAAAAAAAAAACATAATCAGAGCACCAAAATACGTTTGAAAGTAACATATTCATAGCATCGATTATTTTTACCATGCCTTTCACCAATATGATTTTGTGATAAAATTTGCATGCACAACAGACATTTCTTCAAGTATGCCACACTAAAAAAACAGAATTTTTTTAAGTTGGCCGCATCCATCCGGACCGAGCTGTCAGGACCCGTTCTGCCATCCAACGCGGTACCCTATCGGTCAGCAGAGTAGTCCGAATGCCCATTTTCCCGCAAACCAAAAACAAACTTGGGGGGGAGGGGGCTTTGCGGGAGTCCAGACCGCCGTCGCATAGGACTCCGGCACCCCCGGCCACTCAAATCCCCCCTCCCGATCCACTTCCCTTCCACTCCGCCATGCTTTCCCTTGCTTTGCATCTGTACCCTCCTCGTCTGACGCCGTCACTGTATCTTTCCGGCCGCCACCCAGGCATCGTCGGACGTCCGCAACCCCCACCAACACCGCCAATGTCCTTGGATTACGCCGCCGTACACCCAAGACCCTTCCATGGCCAGGTATCCTTCACCCCATTGCCGATGACGTCCATGGCGGACACCACTCCCAGGAGGTGTTCGGTCAATTGCCATTGAGCTTATTTTTGAACTTCATGTTGTTTTCTAGAGCAAGCACGATGGAGGGATACTCGGTGAAGGAGGATGAGTTGTTGTGTGATGCATGGTTGACCATATCTATGGACTTTTTAGGCAGGAACTCAGGGGCTTGGTCTTTTGGCGGTGTGTACATGGTTCGTTTCATGCGCGAAAGTACTTTTCGCTCTACTACATGCACATCATCGATGAACGCAATGTGAGGTCGTTAGGGCATCAATGATACACCAATAATCCTAGACATACGGGCTTGTTACACGCAATTTACGGGGCCCTTCGTTAAATTTATTTGCCCCCCC